>NW_012120121.1:397627-416814 GCF_000951035.1 Colobus angolensis palliatus | reverse complement strand
TGTTTGTGTTCATCTAATAGAGTTAAATCATTCTTTGGATAGAACAATTTGAAATCACTGTTTCTGTGGAATCTGAGAAAGGACATTTGGAAACGTTCTTTACAATATCCTGAAAAAGAAATAACCTCAGAGAGAAACAAGAATGTAGCTTTCTGTGAAACTACTCTGTGTCACGTTAATTCCGCTCACACAGTTAAGCTTCTCTTTCCATTGAGCTGTATCATAACACTGTTTTTGTTTAGTCTGTGAAGGGATATTCAGGAGTGCTTTGAGGCTTACAGTGAGAAAGGAAACATCTTCAGATAGAAACTGGAGAGAAGCATTCTGAGGAGCTGCTTTGTGATGTGTGCATTCCACTCACAGAAATATACCTTTCTTCTCCTAGAAGTTTCCGAATCCCTTCTGGAGAAAAAGCTACCAAGAGACATTCGGGAGTATAGCGACAGCTCTGGTGAAAAAGGAAACATCCTCAGACAAAAAATGGAAAGAAGATTTCTGTGAAACTGCTTTGTGTTAGATATATTTATTGACTTCGCATAGTTAAATCTTTTCTTATATTACACAGTTTGGAGACTCCGTCATGCACGTATCCATGAAGGGACATTCGGGAGCACTTTCGGGCCTATGGTGAAAGAGGAGATATCTTCAGATAAAAACTGGATAGAAGCTATCTGAGAATCTACTTTGTGATGTATGCATTCCACTCAGTGAGTTATGCGCATAGTGAAATGTCCTGAAGTAAAATAGAGGAAGAAGGGTTCCAAGAATCTGCTCTCTGATATGTGCATTCACTTCACAGACTTAATGCTGTGAAGTGACGTGTGCATTTCACTCACTGTTATGCTTCCCTTCTCATACAGCATAGGGGAAACCCTTTTGGAGAAACAAGTACCAAGTGATATTCCAGAGGATGTTGATGCTGATGGTGAAAAGGGAAATAGACTCAGAAAATAACTGGAAAGAAGTTTTCTAGAAAATTACTCTGTGATATGTGTAATCATCTCACATAGAAAATGCTTTCTTTACATTACGCAGCTTGGAATCTCTCATGGATGGATCCACGAAGGGACCTTCAATAGCACATTCAGGAATATGGAGAACAAGGAAATATCTTCAGATGAAAACTGGATAGAAGCTTTCTGTGAATCTCCTTTTTGCTATATTTATTCTTCTCACATAGTTGACACTTTCTTTACATTACGTGACTTGGAAACTCCTGTGTGGATGAATCCGTGAATGAATATTTGGGATCACATTCGGGCCTACAGTGAAATAGGAAATAAAGTCAGATAAAAACTGGAGAGAAGCTTTCTGAGATACTGCTTGGCAGTGTGTGCATTCCACTCAGGGAGTTATAAATTTCTTCTCATAAGGCACAGTTTGGACACTGTGCCTGTAAAACCAAAAGAGTGATATTCAGAGCACATTGAAGACTATGGCAAAAAGTGACATGTCGTCCGATAAAAAACAGAAAGAAGCACTCAAAGAAACTGCTCTCTGACATGTCCATTCTTTTCACAGGTTTAAAGCTTACTCTGCATTTCCCAGTTTGAAAGTCTGTTTTTGAGGGTTCTGCAAAGGGAAAGTAAGTGGCAACCAGAGGCCTGTGTCGAGCAGGGAAATGTCTTCCATTGAAAATCGGAGAGAATCTTTCTGTGCAACTCTTTTGTGATGTTGATATTCATCTCATAGAGTCAAATCATTCTTTGAATTAAGCAGTGTGATATCACTGTTTCTGTGGAATCTGAGAAAGGACAATTGGATATTCTCTTTAGAATATCCTGATGAGGAAATAGCCTCTGAGAGAAACCAGAAGGAACCTTTCTGTGAAACTGCTCTGTGTCACTTGAATTCTGCTCACACAGTGAAGCCTCTCTTTTCATAGAGCAGTATCATAACACTGTTTTTGTTTAGTCTGCGAAGGGATATTCAGGAGCACTTTGAGGCTTATGGTGAGAAAGGAAATGCCTTTAGATAGAAACTGGAGAGAAGCTTTCTGAGGAGCTGCTTTTTGACCTATGGGTTCCCCTAACAGAAATGTACCTTTCTTCTCATAGAGGATTCCGGAATCCCTTTCAGAGGAAAAGCTACCAAGAGACATTTGGGAGTATAAGGAGGGCTATGGTGTCTAAGAAAGTATCCTTAGACAAAAACTGGAAAGAATATTTCTGTGAAACTGAATTGTGTTAGATATATTTATTCAAATTGCATAGTTAAAATTTTCTTATACTGCGCAGTTTGAAAACACCATCATGCAGGAATCTGTGAAGGGCCATTCGGGAACACATTCAGGCCTACAGTGGAAAAGGAGATATCTGGATAGAAGCTCTCTGAGAAATTACTTTGTGATGTATGCATTCCACTCAGGGAGTTATACCTCTTTTGTCACAATGCAGTGTTAGAACACTGTTCATGTGAAACCGAAAATGTCATATTTCGGTGCTCCTTGAGGACTATGGTGAATAGTGAAATATACTGAAATAAAATCGAAGAAGAAGCCTTCCAAGAATCTGCTCTCTGGTATGTGCATTCAATTCACAGAGTTAATGCTTGCTCTATGTTGCCCAGTTTCGAAACTCTGTCTTTAAAGAATCTGTGAAGGGATATTTATTGATGCCCAGAAGCTTGTGGTGAGCAAGGAAATATCTTCCGATGAAACCTGCAGGGAAACTTTCTGAGCAACTGCTTTGCGATGTGTGTATTCGTTTCATAGAGTTAAACCATTCTTTGTATTCAGCAGCTTCAAATCACTGTTTTTGTGGCATATGAGGAAAGACAGTAGGAAACAATTCTTAGAATACAGAGAAAGAAATATCCTCACATAAAATCCAGAAGCAAGCTTTCTGTGAAACTACTCTGTATCATCTTAATGCCTCTCGGTCAGTTAAGCCTCTCTTTTCATGGAACAGTTTTCTAACCCTGTGTATGTTTAAAGTGTGATGGGATATTTGAGAGCACTTTGAGGCTTACGGTGAAAAAGGAAATATGTTCAGACCAAAACTGGAGAAAAGCTTTCCGAGGAACTGCTTTGTGATGTGTGCATTCAACTCACAGTGTTACATCTCTCTTTTTATATAGAATCAGGGAAATCCTTTTGGAGAAACAGGAACCAAGTGATATTCGAGAGCATGTTGATGCCGATGGTGAAAAGGGAAATAGCCTCACACAAAAATTGGAAAGAAGCTTTCTAGGAAACTACTCTGTGATATATGTAATCATTTGACATAGATAAATCTTTCTTAACATTACGCAGCTTGGAAACTGTCATGGATGGATCCACGAAGGGAACTTTGGGAGCACATTCAGGAGTATGGTGAAAAAGGAAATATCTTCAGATAAAAATTGGAAAGAAGCTTTCTGTGAATCTGCTTGTTGCTGTGTTTATTCATCTCACAGAGATGAAGCTTTCTTTACATTACACAGCTTGGAAACTCGCTCATGGATGGATCCTCGAAGGGATATTTGGGATCACATTCAGATCTATGGTGAAATAGGAAATATAGTCAGATAAAAACTGGAGAGAAGCTTTCTGAGAAACTGGTTCATGATGTGTGCATTCCACTCAGGGAGTTACAACTTTCTTCTCATAAGGCACAGTTTGAACACTGTTCCTGTAAAACCAAAAGAGTGATATTCGGAGCACATTGAAGACCATGGCAAAAAGTGAAATGGCGTCCAATAAAAAACAGAAAGCAACACTCGAAAAATCTGCTCTCTGACAAGTTGGTTCTTTTCACAGGGTTAAACTTTACTCTAAATTTCCCAGTTTGAAAATCGGTCTTTGAGGGTTCTGTGAAGGGATTGTACATGGCAACCGGAGGCCTGTGTCGAGCAAGGAAATGTCTTCCATCGAAAATTGGAGAGAAGCTTTCTGTGCAACTTTTTTTTCATGTTTGTGTTCATATCATAGAGTTAAATCATTCTTTGGATTCATCAGTTTGAAATCACTGTTTCTGTGGAATCTGAGAAAGGACATTTGGAAACGCTCTTTAGAATATTCTGAAAAATAAATAACCTCAGAGAGAAACCAGATGGACGCTTTCTGTGAAACTGCTCTCTATCCTGTGAATTCCACTCACACAGTTAAGCTTCTCTTTTCATTGAGCAGTATCATAACACTGTTTTTGTTTAGCCTGCGGAGGGATATTCAGGAGCACTTTGAGGCTTATGGTGAGAAAGGAAATGCCTTCAGATAGAAAGTGGAGAGATTTCTGAGCACCTGCTTTGTGTCCTGTGCATTCCATTCACAGAAATATACTATCTTCTCCTAGAGGATTCTGGAATCCCTTATCAAGAAAGAGCTACCAAGAGCCATTTGGGATTATAGGGAGGGATATGGTGAAAAAGGAAATATCCTCAGACAAAAACTGGAAAGAAGATTTCTGTGAAACTGCTTTGTGTTAGATATATTTATTCATCTCGCACAGTTAAAACTTTTCTTATATTATGCAGTTTGGAAACTCCATCATGCAGGGATCCATGAGAGGTAATTTGGGAGCATATTCAGCCCTACATTGAAAGAGGAGATATATTCAGATAAAAACTGGATAAAAGCTTTCTGAGAAACTACTTTGTGATGTATGCATTCCACTTAGGGAGTTATACCACTTTTCTCACAAGGCAGCGTTTGAACACTGTTCTTGTGAAACCTAAAAAGTGATATTTTGTAGCGCATTGAGGACTATGGCGAATAGTGAAATATACTGAAATAAAATCGAGGAAGAAGCACTCCAAGAATCTTCTCACTGATATGTGCATTCACTTCATAGAGTTAATGCTTACTCTATGTTGCGCAGTTTCAAAACTCTGTCTATATAGAATATGTGAAGGGATATTTATTGACGCCCGGAGGCTCGTGGTGAGCAATGAAATGTCTTCCGATGAAAGTTGCAGAGGAACGTTCTGAGCAACTGTTTTGTGATGTGTGTATATGTCCCATAGAGAAAAACCAGTCTTTTCATTGAGCAGCTTGAAATCACTGTTTTTGTAGAATCTGAGGAAGTACATTTGGGAACGATCCTAAGATTATGGAGAAAGAAAAATCCTCAGGAAAAATCCAGTAGGAAGCTTTCTGTGAAACTGGTCTGTGTCATCTTAATTTCTCTCACTCAGTTAAGGCTCTCTTTTCATTGAGCAATTTTCTAAGCCTGTGTATATTTAGTGTGTAATGGGATATTCAGGAACACTTTGCGGCTGTCCGTGTAAAAGGAAATATGTTGTGTCTGAAAGTGGAGAGAAGGATTTCAAGGAAATTCTTTCCAACGTGTGCATTCCACTCACAGTGTTATACCTCTCTTCTCATACAGCATTGGGGAAACCCTTTTGGAGAAACAGGTACCAAGTGATATTCGGGAGCATGTTGATGCTGATGGTGAAAAGGGAAATAGCCTCACACAAAAACTGGAAAGAAGGTTTCTAGGAATCTTCTTCATGATATGTGTAATCATCTCATATAGATGAAGCGTTCTTTATATTACACAGCTTGGAAACTGTCATGGACGGATCTACGAAGGGACCTTCGAGAACACATTAACGGTCTATGGTGAAAAAGAAAATATCTTCAGATAAAAACTGGAAAGAGGCTTTCTGTGAATCTGCTTTTTGCTATGTTTTTTCATCTCACATAGATGAAGCTTTCCTTACATTATGCAGCTTGGAAACTCCCTCGTGGATGGATCCACAAAGGGATATTTGGGATCACTTTTGGGCCTATGGTGAAATAGGAAATGTAGTCAGATAAAAACTAGAGAGGAGCTTTCTGAGAAACTACTCGGTGATGTGTGCATTCCACTCAGGTGCTTACACCTCTTTTCACACAAGGTAGAGTTTGAACACTGTTCCTGTGAAACCCAGAAAGTGATATTTCAGAGTGCATTGAGGACTATGGCAAATAGTGAAATATACCTAAATTAAATCGGGGAAGAAGCGTGCCAAGAATCTGCACTCTGATATGTGCATTCACTTCACAGAGTTAATGCTCACTCTATGTTCCCCAGTTTTGAAACTCTGTCTTTGAAGAATCTGTGAAGCAATACTTATTGATGTCTGGAGACTTGTGGTGAGCAAGGAAACATCTTCCAATGAAACCTGCAGAGAAACTTTCTGACCATCTGCTTTGTGATGTGTGTATTCGTCTCCTAGAGTTAAACAATTCTTTAGATTGAGCAGCTTGAAATCACTGTTTCTGTGGCATCTGAGGAAGGACATTTGTGAAGGATCCTTAGAATACCGAGAAAGAAATAACCTCAAGTAAAATCCTGAAATAAGCTTTCTATGAAACTGCTCTGTGTTGTCTTAATTCCTCCTGCTCACTTAAGCCTTTCTTTTCATTGAGCAGTTTTCTAGCGCTGTGTATGTTTAATGTGTGATGGGATATTTGGAAGTACTTTGAGGCTTATGGTGAAAAAGGAAATATGTTCAGAACAAAACTGGAGAGAAAATTTCAGAGGAACTACTTTGTGACGTGTGCATTCCATTCACAGTGTTATATCTCTCTTCTCATACAAGCGTAGGGGAAACCCCTTTGGAAAATCAGGTACCAAGTGATATTCGGGAACATGTTGATGCTGATGGTAAAAGGGGAAATAGCCTCAGACAACAACTTCTAGGAAACTACTCTGTGATATGTGTAATCATCTGACATAGATAAAGCTTTCTTTACATTACGAAGTTACCAAAATGTCATGGACGGATCCACGAAGGGACTTTTGGGAGCACATTCATGAGTATGGTGAAAAAGTGAATATCTCCAGATAAAAACTGGAAAGCAGCTTTCTGTGAATCTGCTTTTTGCTGTTTATAGGTGAAGCTTTCTTTTCATTAGGCAGCTTGGAAACTCCCACATGGACGGATCCACGAAGGGATATTTGGGATCACATTCGGGCCTATGATGAAATAGGAATACAGTCAGATAAAAACTGGAAAGAAGCTTTCTGAGAAAGTGCTTGGTGATGTGTGCATTCCACTGAGGGAGTTACAACTTTCTTCTCATAAGGCACACTTTGAACACTGTTCCTGTAAAACCGAAAGAGTGATATTCGGAGCACATTGAAGACAATGGCAAAAAGTGAAATGTCATCCAGTAAAAAACAGAAAGAAGCATTCGAAAAAACTGCTCTGTGACATGTCCATTCTTTTCACAGGGTTAAATCTTACTCGACATTTCCCAATTTGAAAGTCTGTCTTTGAGGGTCCTGCGAAGGAATAGTAAGTGGCAACTGGAGACCTGTGTCAAGCAAGGAAATGTCTTCCATTGGAAAACGGAGAGAATCTTTCTGTGTAACGCTTTTGAGTTGTATGTATTCATCTCATAGAGTTAAAACGTTGTTTGGACTAAGCAGTTTGAAATCACTGTTTCTGTGGAATCTGAGAAGGGACATTTGGAAACGCTCTTTAGAATATCCTGAAAAAGAAATAACCTCAGATGGAAACCAGAAGGAAGCTTTTTGTGAAACTGTTCAGTGTCACCTGAATTCAGTTAACACAATTAAGCTTCTCTTTTCATAGAGCAGTATCATAACACTGTTTTTGTTTAGTCTGTGAAGGGATAATCTGGAGTGCTTTGAGGCTTACAGTTGGAAAGGAAACATCTTTAGATTGAAACTGGAGAGAAGCCTTCTGAGGAGCTGCTTTGCGACGTGTGTGTTCCACTCACCGAAATATACCCTTCTTCTCATAGGGGATTCCGGAATCCATTTGGGAGAAAATGATACCAAGAGACATTCAGGGGTATAGGGACGGCTATGGTGAAAAGGAAATATCCTCAGAGAAAAACTGGAAAGAAGATTTCTGTGAAATTGCTTTCTGTTAGAAATATTTATTCATTTCACATAGTTAAAACTTTTCTTATATTACGCAGTTTGTTAACTCTGTCATGCACGGATCCGTGAAGGGACATACGGTGAAACAGTAGATATCTTCAGATAAAAACTGGATAGAAGCTTTCTGAGACACAACTTTGTGATGTATGCATTCCACTAAGGGAGTTATATCTCTTTTCTCACAACGCAGTGTTTGAACAATGTTCCTGTGAAACTGAAAAAGTGATATTTCGGAGCGAACTGAGTACTATGGAGAATAGTGAAATATACTGAAATAAAATCGAGGAAGAAGCGTTCCAAGAATCTGGTCTCTGATATGTGCATTCACTTCACAGAGTTAATGCTCACTCTATGTTGCCCAGTTTCGAAACTCTGTCTTTCAAGAATTTGTGATAGGATATTTAGTGACGCACGGAGGCTTGTGGTGAGCAAGGAAACGTCTTCTGATAAAATCTTCAGAGAAACTTTCTGAGCAACTGCTTTGTGATGTTTGTATTCGTCTCCTAGAGTTCAACCATTCATTTGATTGAGCAGCTTGAAATCACTGTTTTTGTGGCATCTGATGAAGGACCTTTGGGGAACGATCCTTAAAACATGGAGAAAGAAATATCTTCATGTAAGATTCAGAAGGAAGCTTTCTGTGAAACTGCTCTGTGTCATCTTAATTACTCTCGCTCAGTTAAGCCTCTCTTTTCATTGAGTAATTTTCTAACCCTGTGTATGTTTAGCATGTGCTGGGATATTCGGGAACACATCGATTCTAAAGGTGAAAAAGGAAATATGTTCAGACCGGAACTGGAGAGAAGGTTTCTGAGGAACTGCTTTGTGACGTGTACATTCCACTCACTGTTATACCTCTCTTCACATACAGCATTGTGGTAACCCTTTTGGAGAAACAGGTACCAAGTGATATTCAGGAGCATGTTGATGCCGATTGTGAAAAGGGAAATTGCCTCAGAGTAAAACTGGAAAGAAGCTATCTAAGAAACTAACCTGTGATATCTGTAATCATCTCACATAGACAAAGCTTTCTTTACATTACACAGCTGGGAAACTGTCATGGACGGATCCAGGAAAAGACCTTTGGGAGCACATTCAGGGCTATGGTGAAATAGGAAATATCTTCAGATAAAAACTGAAAAGAAGCTTTCAGTGAATCTGCTTTTTGCTATGTTTATTCATCTCACATAGATGAAGCTTCCTTCCCATTGTGCATCCAGGAAACCCCCTAGTGGGTGGATCCAAGAAGGGATATTTGGGATCACATTCGGGCCTATGGTGAAATAGGAAATATAGTCAGATAAAAACTGGAGAGAAGCTCACTGAGAAAGTGCTTGGTGATGTGTGCATTCCACTCAGGGATTTATAACTTTCTTCTCATAAGGCACAGTGTGAACACTTCCTGTAAAACCAAAAGTGATATTCGGAGCACATTGAAGACTATGACAAAAAGTGAAATGTTGTCCAGTAAAAAACAGAAAGAAGCACTGGAATAAACTGCTCTGTGGCATGTCCATTGTTTTCACAGGGTTAAAGTTTACTCTGCATTACCCAGTTGGAAAGTCTGTATCTGAGGGTTCCACAAAGGGATGGTAAGTGGCAACTGGAGGCCTGCATCGAGCAAGGAAATGTCTTCCATCGAAAATTGGAGACAAGCTTTCTGTGCAACTCTTTTGTGATGTTTGTATTCATCTCATAGAGTTAAATCATTCTTTGAATTGAGCAGTTTAAAATCACTGTTTCTATGGAATCTGAGAAAGGACATTTGGAAACGCTCTTTAGAATATCATGAAAAAGAAATAACCTCAAAGAGAAACCAGAAGGAAGCTTTCTGTGAAACTGCCGTGTGTCACGGGAATTCCGCTCACACATGTAATCTTCTCTTTTCATTGAGCAGTATCATAACACTGTTTTTGTTTAGTCTGTGAGAAGATATTCAGGAGCACTTTGAGGCTGATGGTGAGAAACGAAACTTCTTCAGATAGAAGCTGAAGAGAAGGTTTCTGGGGATCTGCTTTGTGACATGTGCACTCCACTCACAGAAATATACCTTTCTTCTCCTAGAGGATTCTAGAATCCCCTTTGGAGAAGGAGCTACCAAGAGACATTCAGGAGTATAAGTAGGACTTTCGTGAAAAAGAAAATATCCTCAGGCAAAAATTGGAAAGAAGAGTTCTGAGAAACTGCTTTGTGTTAGATATATTGATTCATCTCACATAGTTAAAACTTTTCTGATATCACACAGTTTGGAAACTCCGTCACGCTCGGAACCGTGAAGGAACATTTGGGAGCACATTCAGGCCTACGGTGAAAGAGGAGATATCTTCAGATATAAACTGGATAGAAGCTTTCTGAGAAACTACTTTGTGATGTATGCATTCCACTCAGGGAGTTATAGCTCTTTTCTCACAAGGCAGTGTTTGAACATTGTTTCTGTGAAAATGAAAATGTGATATTTTGGAGCACATTGAGGATAATGGTGAATAGTGAAATATACTGAAATAAAATCGAGGAAGAAGGGTTCCCAGAAGCTGTTCTCTGATATGTGCATTCACTACACAGAGTTAATGCTTACTCTATATTGCCCGCTTTCGAAACACTGTCTTTGGAGAATCTGTGAAGAGATATTAAGTGAGGCCCAGAGGCTTGTGGTGAGCAAGGAAACATCTTCCAATCAAACCTGCAGAGAAACATTCTGTGCAACTGTTTTTCAATGTGTGTATTCATCTCATAGAGTTAAACCATTGTTTCATTTGAGCAGCTTGAAATCACTGTTTTTGTGGCATCAGAGGAAAGATATTTGGAAACTATCCTTGGATATGGAGAAAGAAATATCCTCCGGTAAAATCCAGAAGGAAGCTTTCTGTGAAACTGTTCTGTGTTGTCTTATTTTCTCTCACTCTGTTGAGCCTCTCTTTTCATTGAGCAGTTTTCAAACCCTGTGTATGTTTAGCGTGTGATGGGATATTCGAGACCACCTTGAGGCTTGCAGCGTTAAAGGAAATATGTTCAGACAGAAACTGGAGAGAAGCTTTCTGAGGAACTGCTTTGTGACCTGTGCATTCCACTCACAGTGTTATACCTCTCTTCTCATACAGCGTTGGAGAAACCCTTTTGAAGAAACAGGTACCAACTTATATTCAGGAGGATGTTGATGCCGATGGTGAAAAGGGAAATAGCCTCAGATAAAAACTGGAATCAAGCTTTCTAGGCAACTACTCTGTGATATGTGTAATCATGTCACATAAATACACCTTTCTTTACATTACGCAGCTTGGAAACTGTCACAGACGGAACCACGAAGGGACCTTCGGGCACACATTCAGGACTATGGAGAAAGAGAAAATATCTTCAGATAAAAACTGGAGGGAAGCTTTCTGTGAATCTGTTTTTTTTGCTATATTTGTTCACCTCACATAGTTGAAGCTTCCTTAACATTACGCAGCTTGGAAACTCACTCATGGATGGATCCGCGAAGGGATATTTGGGATCATATTCGGGCCTATGTTGAAATAGGAAATATAGTCAGATAAAAACTGGAAAGAAGCTTTCTGAGAAACTGCTTGGTGATGTGTGCATTTCAGTCACGAAAGTATAACTTTATTTTCAGAATCCACAGTTTGGATACAGTTCCTGTAAAACAAAAAGAGTGATATTCAGCGAACTTTGAAGACTATGGCAAAAAGTGAAATGTAGTCCAATAAGAAACAGAAGGAAGCATTCAAAGAAACTTCTCTTGGACATGTCCATGCTTTTCACAGGGTTAAAGCGTTCTCTACATTTCCAAGTATGAAAATCGGTCTTTGACAGTTCTGTGAAGGGATAGTAACTGGCAACTGGAGGCCTGTGTCGAGCAAGGAAATGTCTTCCATCGAAAATTTGAGAGAAGCTTTCTACGCAACTCTTTTTTGATGTTTGTATTCATCTCATGGAGGTAAATCTTTCTTGTGATTGAGCAGTTTGAAATCACTGTTTTTGTGGAATCTGAGAAAGGACATTTGAAAATGCTTTTTAGAATATCCTGAAAAAGAAATAACCTCAGAAAGAAACCAGAAGGAAGCTTTGTTTGAAACTGCTCTGTGTCACGTGAATTCCACTCACACAGTTAAGATTCTCTTTTCATTGAGCAGTATCATAACACTGTTTTTGTTTTTTCCACAAAGGGATATTCAGGAGCGCTTTGAGGCTTATGGTGAGAAAGGAAATGTCTTCAGATAGAAACTGGAGAAAAGCTTTCTGAGGAGCTGCTTGGTGACGTGTACCTTCCACTCACAGAAGTATACCTTTCTTCTCCTAGAGGATTCCGAAATCCCTTTTGGACAAAAAAACTACCAGGAGACATTCGGAAGTATATGGACAGCTAGGGAGAAAAAGTGAATATCCTCAGACAGAAACTGGAAAGAAGATTTCTGTGAAACTGTTTTGTGTTAGATATATTGATTCATCTTGCATAGTTAAAACTTTTCTTATGTTACGCAGATTGGAGACTCCGTCATGCAAAGATCCGCGAAGGGACATTCTGGAGCACATTCAGGCCTATGGTGAAAGATGAGATGTCTTCAGATATAAACTGCATAGAAGCTTTCTGAGAAACGCTTTTGTAATATATGCATTCCTCTGAGGGAATTATACCTCGTTTCTTACAAGGCAGTGTTTGAACGCTGTTCTTGTGATACCAAAAAAATGATATTTTGGAGCGCATTGTGGACTACAGAGAATGGTGAAATATACTGAAATAAAATCGAGGAAGAAGCATTCGAAGAATCTGCTCTCTGATATGTGCTTTCACTTCTGAGAGCTAATTCTCTTACTCTCTGTTGTCCAGCTTTGAAACTCTGTCTTTGAAGAATCTGTGAATGGATATTTAGTGATGCTGGAAGCTTGCGGTGAGCAACGAACATCTTCGGATGTAAGTTGCAGAGAAACATTCTGAGCCACGTCTTTGCGATGTGTGCATTCGTCTCAAAGAGTTAAACCATTCTTTGGATTGAGCAGCTTGAAATCACTGTTTATGTGGCATCTGAGGAAGGACATTAGGGACCAATCCTTAGAATATAGGGAAAGAAATATCCTCAGGTAAAATCTAGAAGGAAGCTTTCTGTGAAACTGCTCTGTGTGACCATCATTCCTCTCTCTCAATTAAGCCTCTTTTTTCATTGAGCAGTTTTCTAACCCTGTGTATGTTTAGCTTGTGATGGGATATTCGAGAGTTCTTAGAGGCTTACAGTGAAGAAGAATATGTGTTCAGACCGAAACTTGAGAGGAGCTTTCTGAGGAACTGCTTTGTGATGTCTGCATTGAACTGACATTGTTATACCTCTCTTCTCACACAGCATCAGAGAAAACCTTTTGGAGAAACAGGTACCAAGTGATATGCGGGAGCATGTTGATGCCGATGTTGAAAAGGGAAATAGTCTCAGACATTAGCTGGAAAGAAGCTTTCTAGGACACTACTCTGTGATAAGTGTAATCATCTCACAAAGATAAAGCTTTCTTCACATTATGCAGCTTGGAAACTTACGGAGGAATCCACAAATTGACATTCGGGAGCATATTCAGGACTACAGTGAAAAAGGAATATCTTCAGAAAAAACTTTAAGGAAGCTTTCTGTGAACCTGCTATTTGCTATGTTTGTTCATCTCACATAGATGAAGCTTTTTTACATTACGCAGCTTGGAAACTCCGTGATGGATGGATCCACGAAGGGATGGTTGGGTTCACTTTCGGGACTATGGTGAATTAGGAAATATAGTCAGGTAAAAACTGGAAAGAAGCTTTCTGAGTAACTGCTTGGTGATGTGAGAATTCCACTTAGGGAGTTGTAAATTTCTTCTCATAAGACACAGTTAGAACACTGTTCCTGTAAAACCAAAAGAGTGATATTCAGAGCACATTGAAGAATATGGCAGAAAGTAAAATGTTGTCAAAAAACACAGAAGGGAAAGGAGAAACTCTGCATGATGAATTCACACATCAGAAAGCAGTTTCTCAGAAAGCTTCTTTCTAGTTATTATCTGAGGATATTTTCTTTTTCACCATAGGCCTCAATGCACTCCCAAATATCATTTTGCAGATTCCACGACAACAGTGTTAGCAAAATACCTCTTGAAGACTAGGTTGTAACTGTGTGAGATGAAATCACATATCACAAATAGGTTTCTCACAAAGCTACTTTCTAGTATTTATTTGAAGATATTTCCTTTCCACCGTAAGCTTCATCACCCTAAAAAATATCCCAATGTAGATTTCAAGAAAACACTGCTAGCAAACGGATCCATGGAAAGGAGACTGTAACACTGTGAGTTGCATTCACATGTCACAATGCAGTGTCTCAGAACGTCTCTTCCCAGTTTTTATCTGAGGATATTTCCTTTTTCACCATAGCCCTCCATAGGCTCCCAAATGTCACTTTCTAGTTTTTATCTGAGGATATTTCCTTTGTCACCATAAGCCTCATTGCGCTAAGAACTGTCCCACTGCAGATTTCTAGAAAACTGGTAGCGAACTGATCCCTGAAAAGTGTCACAGTGTGTGTTGCATTCTCACGTCACAATGCAGTTTCTCTGAACGCTTCTTTCCAGTTTTTATCAGAGGAGATTACCTTTTTCACAATAGGCCTCCATGGGCTCCCGAATATCACTTTGCCAATTCCACGAGAACAGTCTTGGTGAATGGCATCAGGAAGAGAAAGGTGTAACTAACTCTGTGAGATGAATTCACACATCACAAAGAAGTTTCTCAGAAAGTTTCTTTCTCAGTTTTATCCGAGGATATTTCCTTTTGCCCTATAGTCTGCAATGGAATCCGAAATATCAGTTCTCAGATCCACAAAAGCAGGGCTAGCCAACAGCTCCATGAAATACCGGTGTATCTCAGTGAGTTGAATTCACACAGCAGAAAGCAGTTTCTCCGAAAGCGTCTTTCTTTCTTGAGCTGAGGTTATTTGTGGTCTCAGAGCGCCACCGTGTGTCTTCTTTGAGATTCTGCGAAAACACTGTTAGCAAGCTTCTTGAAGAAAATAATGATGTAACTCTGTGAGCTGAACTTACCCACAAACAAGAAGTTTCTGAGAGGACATCTCTCCAGATTTGTCTGAGGATATTTCATTATTCACCATGGGATTCAACAATATCCAAGATATCACTTCTGAAATTCCACAAAACCACTGCTAGCAAACTTCTCCATGAAAGAGTGGTGTAACACTGTGAAATCAATTCACACATCACAAAGCAGATTCTCAGATAATTTCATTCCGGTGCTTCTCAGAGGATATTTCCTTTGTCCTGCCACTCTTCAAACCCAGCCGAAATATCATTTCTCAGAATCTAGAAAAAAGCTGCTAGCAAGTGGCTGCACGAAATAGTGGTGTAACTCTGTGATATGAAGTCACATATCAGCAAGCAATTTCTCATAAAACTTCTTTCACGTTTTTATCTGAGGATATTATCTTTCTCACTGTAAGCGGCATAGCGCTAAGAGCTAACTCATTGCAGATTTCAAGAAAACTGTGTTAGCAAAATGATCCCTGA
This sequence comes from Colobus angolensis palliatus, assembly GCF_000951035.1. Taxonomy (NCBI): domain Eukaryota; kingdom Metazoa; phylum Chordata; class Mammalia; order Primates; family Cercopithecidae; genus Colobus; species Colobus angolensis. The sequence continues at coordinate 401,464 of NW_012120121.1, read as the reverse complement.
AGAGAAAAGGGTAACTGTGTGAGTTGCATTCACACATCACAATGCAGTTTCTCTGAAAGCATCCTTCCAGTTTTTATCAGAGGATATTTCCTTTTTCACCATAGGCTTCAATGAGCTCCCAAATATCACTTTGCAGAATCCACCAAAACAGTGTTCGCAAACTGCCAACAGAAGGTAAAGGTGAAACTCTCTGCGTGATGAATTCACACATCAGAAAGCAATTTCTCAGAAAGCTTCTTCCTAGTTATTATGTGAAGATATTTCCATTTTCACCATAGGCCTTGATGCGCTCCCAAATATCACTTTGCAGATTCCACGACAACAGGGTTAGCAAACTGCCTCATGAGGACGAGGTTGTAACTCTGTGAGATGAATTCACATATCACAAATAGGTTTCTCAGAAAGCTCCTTTCTAGTTTTTATTAGAGGATATTTCCTTTGTCACCGTAAGCTTCATTGCGCCAAGACATATCCTACTGTAGATTTCAAGAAAAACTGTTAGCAAACGGATCCATGGAAAGGAAAGTGTAACTCTGTGAGTTGCACTCACATCTCACAATGCAGTTTCTCAGAATTGTTCTTTCCAGTTTTTATCTGAGGATATTTCCTTTTTCACCACAGGCCTCAATGCATTCCCAAATATCACTTTGCAGATTCAACAACAATGGTGTTGGGAAACTGCTTCAAGAAGTCTAGGCTGTAACACTGTGAGATGAATTCACATATCACAAAGAAGTTTCTCACAAAGCTTCTATCAAGGTTTTAATTCAGGATATTTCCTATATCTGTGTAGGCCTCAATGCAATCCAATGTAGCCCTTCTCAGGTTCCTCAAAGGCAGTCTTATTCGACTGCTCCATGAAACGTAAGTGTAACTCCCTGAGATGTATTCACACATCACAAAGAAGTTTCTGAGAAAGCTTCTTTTCACGTTTTTATCTGAGGATATATCCTATCTCACTGTAAGCTGTGTAGCAAGAAGAAGTATCCCATTGCAGATTTCAAGAAAATTGTGTTAGCAAACTGATCCCTGAAGAGAAAAGGTTAACTGTATGAGTTACATTCACACGTTGCAATGCAGTTTCTCTAAACGCTTCTTTCCAGTTTTAATCAGAGGATATTTCCTTTTTCACCATAGCCCTCAATGAGCTCCCAAATATCACTTTGCAGAATCCACGAAATCAGTGTTTGCTAACTGCTACTAGAAGGGAAAGGTGAAACTCTGTGTGATGAATTCACACATCAGAAAGCAGTTTCTCAGAAAGCTTCTTTCTAGTTATTATCTGAGGATATTTTCTTTTTCACCATAGGCCTCAATGCGCTACCAAATGTCACTTTGCAGATTCCACCACAACAGTGTTAGGAAACTGCCTCATGAAAACTAGGTTGTAACTCTGTGAGATGAATTCACATATCACATATAGGTTTCTCACAAACCTCCTTTCTAGTTTTTATTTGAGGATATTTCCTTTGTCATCGTATGTTTCATTGCGCTAAGAAATATCCCAATGTAGATTTCAAGAAAACACTGTTAGCAAACCGATCCATGGAATGGAAAGTGTAACTCGGTGAGTTACATTCACATGTCACAATGCAGTTTCTCAGAATGCTTCTTTCCCGTTTTTATCTGATGATATTTCCTTTTTCACCATAGCCCTCCATGGGCACCAAAATATCACTTGTCCAATTCCATGACAACAGTCTTAACGAATGGCATCATGAGGAGAAATGTGCAACTCTGTGAGATGAATTCACAGATCACAAAGAAGTTTCTCAGAAAAGTTCTTTCCCATTTTTATCGGAGGATATTTCCTTTGGCCCTATAGCCTTCACTGGGATCCGAAATATCAGTTCTCAGATTCCACAAAAACAGGGCTGGCCAACGGCTCCACGAAATACAACTGGAACTCAGTGAGTTGAATTCACACAGCACAAAGCAGTTTCTCAGAAAGCGTCTGTCTTTATTGAGCTGAGATTACTTATGGTTTCGGAGTGCCACCGTGTGTCTTATTGCAGATTCTGCGAAAACACAGTTAGCAAGCTTCTCAATGAAAATGATGAAGGAACTCTGTGAGGTGAACTCACCCACAGCCAAGAAGTTTCTTAGAGGCCTTCTCTGCAGATTTGTCTGAGAATATTTCATTACTCACCATGGGATTCAACGATATCCAAGATATCACTTCTGAAATTCCACAAAATCATTGCTAGGAAATTCCTCAGTGAAAGAGTGGTGTAACACTGGGAAATAAATTCACACATCTCAAAGCAGTTTCTCAGAAAGCTTCATTCCACTTTTTCTCGGAGGATATTTCCTTTGTCCTTCTACTCTTCAAACCCATCCGAAATGTCATTTCTCAAAATCTACAAAAAAGCTACTAGTAAACAGCTGCATGAAAGAGTGGTGCAACTCTGTGAGAAGACGTCACATATCAGGAAGCAATTTCTCAGAAAGCTTCTTTCACGTCTTTGTCAGAGGACTGTCGCTTTCTCACTGTAAGCTACATAGCATGAAGAAGTATCCCATTGCAGATTTCAAGAAAACTGTGTTAGCAAACTGATCCTTAAAGAGAAAAGGATAACTGTGTGAGTTGCATTCACATATTGCAATGCAGTTTCTCTGAATGCTTCTTTCCAGTTTTTATCTGAGGATATTTTCTTTTTCACCATAGCCCTCAATGAGCTCCAAGTATCACTTTGAGAATCCATGAAAACAGTGGTAGCAAACTGCTACTAGAAGGGAAAGGTGAAACTCTGCGTGATGAATCCACATATCACAAAGCAATTTCTCAGAAAGCTGCTTTCCAGTTCTTATCTGAGGATATTTCCTTTTTCACCAAGGGCCTCAATGCGCTCCAACATATCACTTTGCAGATTCCACCACAGCAGTGTTAGCAAACTGCCTCATGACGATTAGGTTGTATCTCTGTGAGATGAATTCACATATCACAACTAGGTTTCTCAGAAAGCTCCTTTCTAGTTTTTATTTGAGGATATTTCCTTTGCCACTGTAACCTTCATTGCGCTAAGAAGTATCCCAATGTAGATTTCAAGAAAACACTGTTAGCAAACGGATCCGTGGAAAGGAAAGTGTAACCCTGTGAGTTGCATTCACCTGTCACAGTGCAGTTTCTCAGAACACTTCTTTCCAATTTTCTATCTGAGCATATTTCCTTTTTCACCATAGGCCTCAATGCATTCCCAAATATCACTTTGCAGATTCCACGACAACAGTGTTAGCACACTGCTTCATGAGCTATAGGTTGTAACTCTGTGAGATGAATTCACATACCACAAAGAAGTTTCTCACAAACCTTCTATCAAAGTTTTAATTGAGACTATTTTTTCTATCAGCGTAGGCCTCAATGCGATCCAATGTAGCCCTTCTCAGGTTCCTCAAAGGCAGTCTTATTCGACTGCTCCATGAAACGGAAGTGTAACTCTGTGAGATGTATTCACACATCACAAAGAAATTTCTGAGAATGCATCTTTTTAGTTTTTTTCTGAGGATATTTCCTTTGTCTACATAAGCTTCATTGTGCTAAGAAGTATCTTATTGCAGATTTCAAGAAAACTGTGCTAGTAAACTGATCCCTGAAGTGAAATGTGGACCTGTGTGAGTTGCATTCACACATCACAATGCAGTTTCTCTGAATGCTTCTTTCCAGTTTTTTTTTTTTTTTAATCAGTAATAGTAGACAGTTTATTGAGTGCTGAGTATAATAAGCCATCAGGAACTTTCTCATCACTTCATATCTATTTTTTTTATTTTTTTTTTATTTTTTATTATACTTTAAGTTCTAGGGTACATGTGCATAACGTGCAGGTTTGTTACATATGT
>NW_012120121.1:385341-392317 GCF_000951035.1 Colobus angolensis palliatus | reverse complement strand
TGTCCCTTCTCAGATCTCAACCTCCGTGTTGGGAGATCCACTGCTCTCTTCAAAGTTGTCAGACAGAGTCGTACGCGCCTGCACAAGTCTCTGCTGCTTCCCCTGTTATTTTTTTAGCTGAGCCGTCCCCAGAGGCGGAGTCTACAGAGACAGGCAGGTTTCTTTTCCAGTTTTTATCAGAGAATATTTCCTTTTTCACCTTAGCCCTCAATGAGCTTCCAAATATCACTTTGCAGAATCCACCAAAACAGTGTTAGAAAACTGCTACCAGAAGGGAAAGGTGAAACTCTGCGTGATGAATTCACACATCAAAAAGTAATTTCTCAGAAAGCTTATTTCTAGTTATTATCTGAGGATATTTCCTTTTTCACCATAGGCCTTGATGCGCTCCCAAATATCACTTTGCACATTCCACGACAACAGGGTTAGCAAACTGCATTATGAAGACGAAGTTGTAACTCTGTGAGATGAATTCACATATCACAACTAGGATTCTGCGAAAGCTCCTTTCTAGTTTTTATTTGAGGATATTTCTTTTGTCACCATAAGGTTCATTGCGCCAAGAAATATTCCTAAGTAGATTTCAAGAAAACACTGTTTGCAAGCGAATCCATGGAAAGGAAAGGGTAACCTTGAGAGTTGCATTCACCTGTCACAGTGCAGTTTCTCAGAACATTTCTTTCCTGTCTTTACCTGAGGATATTTCCTTTTTCAACATTGGCCTCAGTGCACTCCCAAATATCACTTTGCAGATTCCATGACAACGCTGTTAGCAAACTACTTCATGAGGTGTAGGTTGTAATGCTGTGAGATGAATTCACATATCTTAAAGAAGTTTCTCAGAAACCTTCTATCAAGGTTTAAATTGAGGATATTTCCTCTTTCAGCGTAGGCCTCAATGCAATCCAATGTAGCCCTTCTCAGGTTCCTCAAAGGCAGTCTATTCGACTGCTCCATGAAACATATGTGTAACTCTGTGAGATATATTCACACATCACAAAGAAGTTCCTGAGAAAGCTTCTTTCTTGTTTTTATCTGAGGATATTTCCGTTGTCACCTTAAGCTTCATTGCACTAAGAACTGTCCCACTACAGATTTCAAGAAAACTGTCTTAGCAAACTTATCCCTGAAGAGAAAAGGGTAACTGTGTGAACTGCATTCACACATCACAATGCAGTTTCTCGGAACGCTTCTTTCCAGTTTTAGTCAGAGGGTATTTCCTTTTTCACGACAGCCCTCAATGAGCTCCCAAATATCACTTTGTAGAATCCACGAAAACATTGTTAGCAAACTGCTACTAGAAGGGAAAGGTGAAACTCTGCATGATGAATTCAAACATCAGAAAGCAATTTCTCAGAAAGCTTCTTTCTAGTTATTATCTGAGGATATTTCCTTTTTCACCATAGGCCTCAAAGCACTCCCAAATATCACTTTGCAGATTCCTTGAAACCAGTGTTTGCTTACTGCTTCATGAAGACTAGGTTGTAATTCTGTGAGATGAATTCACATATCACAAAGAGGTTTCTCACAAAGCTCATTTCTAGTTTTTATTTGAGGCTATTTGCTTTGTCACCGTAAGCTTCATTGTGGTAAGAAATATCCCAATGTAGATTTCAAGAAAACACTGTTAGCAAACGGATCCATGGAAAGGAAAGTGTAACTCTGTGAGTTGCATTCACATGTCACAATGCAGTTTCTCAGAATGCTCCTTTCCACTTTTTATCTGAAGATATTTCCTTTTTCACCACAGGCCTCAATGCGCTCCCAAATATCACTTTGTAGATTCCATGACAACGGTGTTAGCAAACTGGTTCATGAGGTCTAGGTTGTACCTCTGTGAGACGAATGCACATATCACAAAGAAGTTTCTCACAAAGCTTCTATCAAGGTTTCAATTCAGGATATTTCCTCTATCAGCGTAGGCCTCAATGCGATACAATATAGCCCTTCTCAGATTCCTCAAAGGCAGTTTTATTCCACTGTTCCATGAAACGTAAGTGTAACTCTGTCAGAATTATTCACACATCACAAAGAAGTTTCTGAGAAAGCTTTCTTCTAGTTTTTATCTAAGGATATTTCCTTTTTCACCATAAGCTTCATTGAGCTAAGAACTGTCCTACTGCAGCTTCCAAGAAAACTGTGTTAGCAAACTGATCCCTGAAGAAAAATGTGTAACTGTGTGAGTTGCTTTCACACATTGCAATGCAGTTTCTCTGAACGCTTCTTTCCAGCTGTTATCAGATAATATTTCCTTTTTCACCATAGCCCTCAAGGAGCTCCCAGATATCACTTTTCAGAATTCACAAAAACAGTGTTAGCAAACTGCTACTAGAAGGGAAAGGTGAAACTCTGTGTGATGAATTCACACATCAGAAAGCAATTTCTCAGAAAGCTTATTTCTAGTTCTTATATGAGGATATTTCCTTTTTCACCATAGGCCTCATTGTGCTCCCAAGTATCACTTTGCAGATTCCACGACAACGGTGTCAGCAAACTGTTTCATGAGGTCTATGTAGTAACTCTGTGAGATGAATTCATATATCACAAAGAAGTTTCTCACAAAGCTTCCATCAAAGTTTTAATTGGAAACTGCAGGTTTCATCGGAAGACCTTTCCTTGCTCACCACAAGCCTCCGGGGGTCACTAAACATCCCTTCACAGATTCTTCAAAGACATGGTTTCAAAAATGGTAAACATAGAGTAAGCATGATCTCTGTGAAGTGAATGCACATACTGAGAGAGTATGTGAATATGCATTGAGTTATAACTTTCTTCTCATAAGGCACAGTTTGAACACTGTTCCTGTAACCGAAAGAGTGATATTCGGAGCACATTGAAAATTATGGCAAGAAGTGAAATGTCATCAAATAAAAAACAGAAAGAAGCACTCAAAGAAACTGCTCTCTGACACGTCCATTCTTTTAACAGTGTTAAAGCTTACTCTACATTTCCCAGTTTCATAGTCGGTCTCTGAGGATTCTCCGAAGGGACAGTATGTGGCAAGCAGAGGCCTGTGTCGAGCAAGGAAATGTCTTCCATCGAATATTGGAGAGAAGCTTTTTTCGCAACAGTTTTGAGATGTTTGTATTCGTCTCATAGTGTTAAATCATCCTTTGGATTGAACAGTTTGAAATCACTGTTTCTGTGGAATCTGAGAAAGGATATTTGGACACGCACTTTAGAATGTGCTGAAAAACTAATAACCTCAGAGAGAAAGCAGAAGGAAACTTTCTGTGGAACTGCCCTGTGTCAAGTGAATTCTTCACACAGAGTTAAGCTTCTCCTTTCATTGAATACTATCATAACACTGTTTTTGTTTAGTCTGTGAAGGGATATTCAGGAGTGTTTTGAGACTCACAGTGAGAAAGGAAACGTCTTCAGAAAAAAACTGTAGAGAAGCTTTCTGAGAGGCTGCTTTCTGATGTATGCATTCCACTCACAAAATTATACCTTTCTTCTCCTAGAGGATTCCGGAATCTCTTTTGGAGAAAAACCTACCAAGAGACATTCGGGAGTACAGTGACGGCTATGGTGAAAAAGGAAATATCCTCAGACAAAAACTGGAAAGAAATTTCTGTGAAGCTGCTTTGTCTTAGGTATATTGATTCATCTCATATAGTTAAAACTTTTCTTATATTATGCAGTTTGGAAACTCCATCATGCAAGGATCTGTGAAGGGATATTCGGGAGCACATTCTGGCCTACATTGAAAGAGAAGATATCTTCAGATAAAAACTGGATAGAAGCTTTCTTAGAAACTACTTTGTTATGAATGCATTCCATTCACGGAGCTTTACCTCTTTTCTCACAAGGCAGTGTTTGAACACTCTTCCTGTGAAGCTGAAAAAGTGATATTTTGGAGCGCATTGAGGACTATGGCGAATAGTGAAATATACTGAAATAAAATCGAGGAAGAAGCATTCCAAGAATCTACTCTCTGACATGTGCATTCAATGCACAAAGCTAATGCTTACTCTATGTTGTCCAGTTTCAAAAGTCTGTCTTTGAAGTGCCTGTGAAGGGATACTTAGTGATGCCTGGAGGATTGTGTTGAGCAAGGAAACGTCTTCCGATGAAACATGTGGAGAAACTTTGTGAGCAACAGCTTTGTGATGTGTGTATTCGTCCCATAGTGTTAAACCATTCTTTGGATTGAGCAGCTTGAAATGACTGTTTTTGTGGAATCTGAGGAAGGACATTGGGGAACGATCTTTAGAATATGGAGAAGGAAATATCCTCAGGTAAAATCCAGAAGGAAGCTTTCTGTGAAACTGCTCTATGTCGTCTTAATTCCTCTCGCTCAGTTAAGCCTCTCTTTCCACTGAGCAGTTTTCTAACCCTGTTTGTGTTTAGCATGTGATGGGATATTTGGCAGCACTTGCAGGCTAACGGTGAAAAGGAAATATGCTCAGACAGAAACTGGAGAGAAGCTTTCTGAGGAACTGCTTTGTGACGTGTGCATTCCACTCACAGTGTTATACCTCTCTTCTCATACAGCGTTGGGGAATCCCTTTTGGAAAAACAGGTACCAAGTGATATTCAGGAGCATGGTGATGCCGATGGTGAAAAGGAAAATAGCCTAAGAGAAAAATTGGAAAGAAACTTTCTAGGAAACTATTCTGTGATACGTGTAAATATCTCACATAGATAAAGCTTTCTTTATGTTACGCAGGTCGTAAACTGTCATGACGGATCCACGAAGGGACATTCTGGAGGACATTCAGGACTTTGGTGAAAAAGGAAATATCTTCAGATAAAAACTGGAAGGAAGTTTCTGTGAATCTGCTTTTTGCTATGTTTATTCACCTCACATAGAGGAAGCTTTCTTTCATGATTCAGTTTGGAAACTCCCTGATGGAAGGATCCACGAAATGATATTTGGGATCACATTGGGGCCTATGGTGAAATAGGAAATATAGTCAGATAAAAACTGGAGTGAAACTTTCTGAGAAACTGCTTGGTGATGTGTGCATTCCACTCAGTGTGTTACAACTTTCTTCTCATAAGGCACAGTTGGAACACGGTTCCTGTGAAACCAAAAGAGTGATATTCGGAGCACATTGAAGACTATGGCAAAAAGTGAAATGTCGTCCAATAAAAAACAGAGAGAGGCACTCGAAGAAACTTCTCTGTGATGTGTCCAATCTTTTCACAGGGTTGAAGCTTAGTCTACATTTCCCAGTTTTAAAGTCGGTCATTGAGGGTTCTGTGAAGGCATACTAAGTGGTAACCGGAGGCCTGTGTCAGGAGAAGAAATATCTTCCATTGACAATTGGAGAGAAGCTTTCTGCACAACTCTTTTGTGATGCTTGCATTCATCTTGTGGAGTTAAATCATTCTTTTATTGAGCAGTTTGAAATCCCTGTTTCTGTGGAATCTAAGAAAGGTCATTTGGAAACGCTCCTTAGAATATCCTGAAAAAGAAATAACCTCAGAGAGAAACCAGAAGGAAGATTTCTGTGAATGTGCTCTGTGTCACATGAATTCCGCTCACACAGTTAAACTTCTCTTTTCATTGAGCAGTATTATAACACTGTTTTTGTTTAGTCTGCGAAGGGATATTCAGGAGTGCTTTTAGGCTTACTGTGAGAAAGGAAACGTCTTCAGATAGGAACTGGAGAGAAGCTTTCTGAGGAGCTGCTTTGTGATGTGAGTATTCCACTCACAAAAATACACCTTCCTTTTCCTAGAGGATTCTGGAATCCCTTTTGGAGAAAGAGCTACCAAGAGACATTCAGGTGTATAGGGAGGGCTATGGTGAAAAAGTAAGTATCCTCAGACAAAAACTGGAAAGAAGATTACTGTGAAACTGCTTTGTGTTAGATATATTTAATCATCCCTCATCGTTACAACTTTTCTTATATTATGCATTTTGGAACTCCGTTATACACGGATCCATGAAGAGACATTTGGGAGCACATTCAGGCCTACAGTGAAAGAGGAGATATCTTCAGATTAAACTGGAAAAAAGCATTCTGAGAAATTACTTTGTGATGTCTGCATTCCACTCAGGGAGGTATACCACTTTTCTCACAAGGCAGTGTTTGAACACTGTTCCTGTGAAACAGAATAAGTGATATTTCAGAGCGCATTTTGGACTATGGCGAATAGTGAAATGTACTGAAATAAAATCTAGGAAGAAGCTTTCCAAGAACCTGCTCTCTGATATGTGCATTCACTTCACAGAATTAATGCTTACTCTATGTTGCCCAGTCTTGAAACTCTGTCTATGAATAATCTGTGAAGGGAAATTTAGTGACACGTGGACGCTTGTGGTGAGCAAGGAAATGTCTTCCAATGAAACCTGCAGGGAAACTTTCATTGAGCACTTTGAGGCTTAAGGTGAAAGAGAAAATATGTTCAGACCAAAACTGAAGAGAAGCTTTCCATGGAACTGCTTTGTCTTATGTGCATTCCAGTCAGAGTGTTATACTTCTCTTCTCATACAGCGTTGGGGAAACTCTTTTTGAGAAACAGCTACCAAGTGATATTTTGGAGCATGTTGATGTCGATGGTGAAAAGAGAAATAGCCTCAGAGAAAAACTGGAAAGAAGCTTTCTAGGAAACTACTCTTTGATATGTGTAATCATCTCACATAGATAAAGCATAGAGAAACTTCATGAGCAACGGCTTTGCGATGTGTGTTTTCGTCTCATAGAGTTAAACCGTTCTCTGGATTGAACAGCTTGAAATCATTGTTTTTGTGAAATCTGAGGAAGGACTTTTGGGAACGATAGTTAGAATATGGAAAAAGAAGTATCCTCAGGTAAAATCCAAAAGGTAGCTTTCTGTGAATCTACTCTCGGTCGTCTTAATTCCTCCAACTCAGTTAAGCCTCTCTTTTCATTGAGCAGTTTTAAAACCCTGGTATGTTTTGCGTGTGATGCGATATTCGTGAGCACTTTGAGGCTTACAGTGAAAATGGAAATATGTTCAGACCGAAACTGGAGAGAAGCTTTCCAAGGAACTGCTTTGT
>NW_012120121.1:368380-385291 GCF_000951035.1 Colobus angolensis palliatus | reverse complement strand
ATGCGATATTCGTGAGCACTTTGAGGCTTACAGTGAAAATGGAAATATGTTCAGACCGAAACTGGAGAGAAGCTTTCCAAGGAACTGCTTTGTCTGATGTGCATTCCAGTCAGAGTGTTATACCTCTCTTCTTATACAGGGTTGGGGAAGCCCATTTGGAATAACAGGTACCAAGTGATATTCGGGACCATGTTGATGCCGATGGAGAGAAAGGAAATAGCCTCAGAGAAAAACTGGAAAGAAGTAGTTTCTGGGAAACTACTCTTTGATACGTGTAATCATCTCACATAGATAAAGCTTTCTTTACATTACGCAGCTTGGAAACTGTCGTGGACGGATCCAGGAAGGGACCTTCGGAAGCACATTCAGGACTGTGGTGAAAAAGGAAATCTCTTCAGATAAAAACTTGAAAGAAGCTTTCTGTGAATCTGCTTTTTGCTATGTTTATTCATCCCACATAGATGAAGCTTTCATTGCAGTACACAGCTTGGAAACTCCCTCATGGACGCATCTGCGAAGGGATATTTGGGATCACATTCGGGACTATGGTGAAATAGGAAATATAGTCAGATCAAAACGGGAGAGAAGCTTTCTGAGAAAATGCTTGGTGACGTGTGCATTCCACTCAGGGAGTTATAACTTTCTTCTCATAAGGCACAATTTGAACACTGCTCCTGAAAAGCCAAAAGAGAGATATTCGAAGTACATTGAAGACATTGGCAAAATTGAAATGTCCAATAAAAAACAGAAAGAAACACTCGAAGAAACTGCTCTCTGACATGTCCGTTTTTACACATGGTTAAAGCTTACTCCGATTTTACCAGTTTGAAAGTCTTTGAGGTTTCTGCAAAGGGATAGTAAGTGGCAACCAGATGCCTGTGTTGAGGAAGTAAATGTCTTCCATCGAATATTTGAGAGAAGATTTCTGCAAAACTCTTTTTTGAAGTTTGTGCTCATCTCATAGAGTTAAATCATTCTTTGCATTGAACAGGAAATGCTCTTTAAAGTATCCTGAAAAAGATGTAACCTCAGAGAGAAAACAGAGGGAAGCTTTCTGCGAAACTGCTCTCTGTCAGGTGAATTCCGCTCACACAGTTAAGCTTCTCTTTTCATTGAGCAGTATGACAATTCTGTTTTTGTTTAGTCTTTGAAGGGATATTCAGGAGTGCTTTGAGGTTTACAGTGAGAAAGGAAACATCTTCAGATAGAAACTGGAGAGAAGCTTTCTGAGGAGGTGCTTTGTAACGTGTGCATTCCACTCACAGAATTCCACCTACAGAAAAATGTGTGCACTCCACTCACAGAATGACGTGTGCATTCCACTCACCTTTCTTCTGCTAGAGGATTCCAGAATCCCTTTTGGAGAGGAAGCTACCAAGAGAAATTCGGGAGTATAGGGATGGCTATGGGGAACAATGAAATATCCTCAGAAAAAAACTGGAAAGAAGATTTCTGTGAAACTGCTTTGTGTTAGATATATTTATTCACCTCGCATAGTTACAACTTTTCTTATATTACACAGTTTGGAGACTCCGTCATGCACTGATCTGCGAAGGGACCTTTGGGAGCACATTCAGGCGATACTGGAGAGACACTTTCTGAGGAGCTGCTTTGTGACATGTGCATTCCACTCACAGAAATATACTTTTCTTCTCCTAGAGGATTCTAGATCCCTTTTGGAGAAAAAGCTACCAAGAGACATTCGAGAGTTTAGGGATGGCTAAGGTGAAAACGGAAATGTCCTCACACAAAAACTGGAAAGAAGATCTGTGAAACTGCTTTATTTTAGACATATTTATTAATCTCACATAGTTAAAACTTTTCTTATATTATGCAGTTTGGAAACTCCGTCATGCATGGATCCCTGAAGGGACATTCGGGAGCACATTCAGGCTTATGGTAAAAGAGGAGATATCTTCAGATAAAAAGTGGAGAGGAACTTTATGAGAAAGGATTGTGTGAGGTATGCATTACACTCAGGGATTTCTACCTCTTTTCTCACAAGGCATTGTTTGAACACCGTTCCTGTGAAACCGAAAATGTGATATTTCGTAGAGCATTGAGGGCTATAGTGAACAGTGAAATATACTGAAATAAAATCGAGGAAGAAGCTTTCCAAGAATCTGCTCTCTGATTTGGGCATTCACCTCAGAAAGTTAATGCTTACTCTATGTTTCCCAGTTTCGAAACTCTGTCTTCCAAGAATCTGTGAGGGGTTTTTTAGTGACGCCCGGAGGCTTGTGGTGAGCCAGGAAATGTCTTCCGATGAAACCTGCAGGGAAACTTTATTAGCAACTGTTTTGCAATGTGTGTAATCATCTCATAGAGGTAAATCATTCTTTGGATTGAGCAGCTTGAAATAATTGTTTTTGGGGAATCTGAGGAAGGACATTGTGAATGATCCTTAGAATATGGGGGAAGAAATATCCTCAGGGGAATTTCAGAAGGAAGCTTTCTGTGAAACTGCTCTGTGTCATCTTAATTCCTCTCACTCAGTTAAACCAATCTTTTCATGGAGCAGTTTCCTAACCCTGTGTATCTTTAGCATGTGATTGGATATTTGGGAGCACATAGACGCTTACAGTGAAAAAGGAAATATGTTCCGACTGATACTGGAAGACTTCCGAGGAACTGTTTTGTGACGTGTGCATTTCACTCACAGTGTTATACCTCTCTTCTCATACAGCCTCAGGGAAACCCTTTTGGAGAAACAGGTACCACGTGATATTCGGCAGCATGTTGATGCCGATGGTGAAAAGGGAAATAGCCTCAGAGAAAACCTGGAAAGAAGCTTTCTAGGAAACTACTCTGTGATATGTGTAATCATCTCACATAGACAAAGCTTTCATTACATTACGCAGGTTGGAAACGGTCATGGACGGATCCTGGAAGGGACATTCAGGAGCCGATTCATGACAATGGAGAAAATGGAATTATCTTCAGATAAAAACTGGAAAGAAGCTTTCTGTGAATCTGCTTTTTGCTATGTTTATTCATCTCATATAGATGAAGTATTCTTTACATTACACAGCTTGGAAACTCCCTCATGGATGGATCCACGAAGGGATATTTGGGATGACATATGGGCCTATGGTGAAATAGGAAATATAGTCAGATGAAAACTGGAGAGAAGATTTCTGAGAAACTGGTTGGTGTTGTGTGCATTACACTCAGAGAGGTATAGCTTTCTTCTCATAAGGCACAGTTTGAACACTGTTCCTGTAAAATTAAAGAGTGATATTTGGAGCACATTGAAGACTATGGAAAAAAGTGAAATGTCGCCCAATATAAAACAGAAAGAAGGAATTGAAAAAACTGCTCTCTGACAAGTCCATTCTTTACACATAGTTAAATCTTACTCTACATTTCCCAGTTTGAAAGTCGGTCCTTGAGGGTTCTGCGAAGGGATAGTAAGTGGCAACTGGAAGTCTGTGTCGAACAAGGAAATGTCTTCCTTCTAAAATTGGAGATAAGATTTCTGCGGAACTCTTTTGTGATGTTTGTATTCATGTCATAGAATTAAGTCATTCTTTGGATTGAGCAGTTTATAATCACTGTTTCTGTGGAGGCTGAGAAAGGACATTTGGAAAAGCTCTTTAGAATATCCTGAAAAAGAAATAACCTCTGAGCAAAACCAGAAGGAGGCTTTCTGTGAGACTGCTCTGTGTCACGTGAATTCCACTGATACAGTTAAGCTTCTCTTTTCATTGAGCAGTATCGTAACACTGTTTTTGTTTAGTCTGCGAAGGGATATTCTGGAGCACTTTGAGGCTTACGGCGAGAAAGGAAAGGGCTTCCGATAGAAACTGGAGAGAAGCTTTCTGAGGAGCTGCTTTGAAACATGTGTATATGACTCACAGAAATATACCTTTCTTCTCCTAGAGGATTCTGGAATCCCTATTGGAGAAAGATCTACCAAGATACTTTCATGTATATATGGAGGGCTATGGTAAAAAGTAAATATCCTCAGCAAAACTCTGAAAAGATGATATCTGTGAAAGTGCTTTGTGTTAGATATATTTATTCATCTCGCATAGTTAAAACTTTTCTTATATTATGCAATTTGGAAATTATGTCATGCACGGATCCTGGAAGGGACATTTGGGAGCACATTCAGGCCTATGGTAAAAGAGGAGATATCTTCAGATAAAAACTGGATAGAAGCTTTCTGAGAAACTCCTTTGTGATGTATTCATTCCACTCAGGGAGTTATAACTCGTTTCTCACAAGGTAGTGCTTGAACACTATTCCTGTGAAATGGGAAAAGTGATATTTCAGAGTGGAATGTGGATTATGGTGAATAGGGTAATATACTGAAATAAAATCGAGGAATAGGTGTTCCAAGAACCTGCTTTCTGATATGTGCATTTACTTCAAGAGTTAATGCTTACTCTATGTTGCCCAATTTCAAAACTCTCTCTTTGAGGAATCTGTGTAGGGATATTTAGTGACATCCGGAGGCTTGTGGTGAGCAAAGAAATGTCTTCTGATGAAACTTGCAGAGAATCTTTCTGGGCAACTATTTCACAATGTGTGTATTCGTCTCATAGAGGTAAATCATTCTTTGGATTGAGCAGCTTGAAATCACTGTTTTTGTGGAATCTGAGGAAGGACATTTGGGTATGATACTTAGAATATGGAGAAAGATATATTCTCAGGTAAGATCCAGAAGGAAGCTTTCTGTGAAACTGCTCTGTGCCGTCTTATTTCCTCTCACTCTGTTAAGCCTCTCTTTTCATTGAGCAGTTTTCTAACCCTGTGTATGTTTAGCGTGTGCTGAGATATTTGGGAACACTTTGATGCTAATGGTGAAAAAGGAAATATGTTCAGACCGAAACTGGAAAGAAGCTTTCTGAGGAACTATTTGTGACGTGTGCATTCCACTCACAGTGTTATACCTTTCTTCACATACAGCGTCGGGGAAACCCTTTTGGAGAAACAGGTATCAAACGATATTCGGGAGCATGTTAATGCCGATGGTGAAAAGGGAAATAGTCTCAAACAAAAACTATAAAGAAGCTTTCTAGGAAACTACTCTGTGATATCTGTAGCAATCTCACATAGATAAAGCTTCCTTTATATTAAGCAGCTTGGAAATTGTCATGGAGACATCCATGAAGGAGCCTTCGGGGGCACATTGAGGGCTATGGTGAAAAAAGAAATATCTTCAAATAAAACTGAAAAGAAGCTTTCGGTTAATCTGCTTTTGCTATGTTTATTCATCTCACATAGGTGAAGCTTATTTACCTTACGCAGCTTGGAAATTCCCTCACAGATGGATCCACGAAAGTATATTTGGGATCACATTTGAGCCTATATTGAAATAGGAAGCATAGTCAGATAAAAACTGCAGAGAAGCTTTCTGAGAAACTGTTTGGTGATGTAAGCATTCCACTCAGGGAGATATAACTTTCTTCTCAGAAGGCACATTTTGAACACAGTTCTTGTAAACCCTAAAGAGTGATATTCGGAGCACATTGAAGACTATGGAATAAAGTGAAATATCGTACAATAAAAAACAGAAAGAAGCACTCGAAGAAACTGCTCTCTGACATGTCCATTGTTTTCACAGGGTTAAAGCTTCTTCTACATTTCCCAGGATTCAAGTGTATCATAACACTGTTTTTGTTTAGTCTGTGAAGGGATATTCAGGAGCACTTTCTGGCTTACATTGAGAAAGGAAACATCTTCACATAGAAACAGGAGAGAAGCTTTCGGAGGAGCTGCTTTGTGTCGTCTGCCTTCCCCTCACAGAATTCAACTCACAGAATGACGTGAGCATTCCACTCACCTTTCCCTCCTAGAGGATTCCAGAATCCCTTTTGGAGAAAAAGCTACCAAGAGACATTCCGTATTATAGGGATGGCTATGGTGAAAAAGGAAATATCCTCAGACAAAAAGTGGAAAGAAGATTTCTGGGAAATTGATTTGTATTAGATATATTTATTCATCTCACATAGTTAAAACTTCTCTGATATTATGCAGTTTGGAAACTCCTTCCTGGAGGGATATGCAAGGGGACATTCGGGAGCACATTCAGGCCTACGGTGAAAGAGGAGATATCTTCAGATGAAAAGTGGAGAGAAGCTTTCTGAGAAACGACTTTGTGATGCGTGCATAGCACTCAGGGAGTTAAACCACTTTTCTCACAAGGCAGTGTTTGAACACTGTTCCTGTGAAACTGAAAAGGAGATATTTCAGAGCGCATTGAGGACTATGGCAAATAGTGAAATATACTGAAATAAAATCGGGGAAAGAGTGTTCCAATCTGGATGCACTCTGATAAGTGCATCCACTTCACAGAGTTAATGCTTACTCTATGTTGCCCTGTTTCAAAACTCTGTGTTTGAAGGATCTGTGAAGGGATATTTACTTCCGCCAGGAGGCTTGCAGTGAGCAAGGAATCGTCTTCCAATGAAATCTGCAGAGTAACTTTCTGAGCAACTGCTTTGGTATGTGTGTATTTGTCTCATAGAGTTAAACCGTTGTTTGGATTGACCAGCTTGAAATCACTGTTTTTGTGAAATCTGAGAATGACATTTGGGAATGATACTTAGAACATGGAGAAAGAAATATCTTCATGTAAAATCCAGAAGGAAGCTTTCTGTGAAACTGCTCTGTGTCACCTTAATGGCTCTCAGTCACATAATCCCCTTCCATCGAATATTTGTGTGAAGCTTTCTGCACAACTATTTTGTGAAGTTTGTACTCATGTCATAGAGTTAAATCATTCTTTGGATTGAGTAGTTTGAAATCAATGTTTCCATGGAATCTGAGAAAGGCCATTTGGAAACGCTCTTTAGAATATCCTGAGAAAAAAAATAGCCTCAGAGAAAAACCAGAGGGAAGCTTTCTGTAGAACTGCTCTGTGTCAAGTGAATTCCGTTCACACAGTTAAGCTTCTCTTTTCATTGAGCAGTATCATAACACTGTTTTTGTTCAGTCTGGGAAGGGAGATTCAGGAGCGCTTTGAGGCTTAAGGTGAGAAAGGAAACGTCTTCAGATAGAAACTGGGGAGAAGCTTTCTGGGGAGCTGCTTTGTGACGCGTGCATTCTACTCACAGAATTCCACTCACAGAATTACGTGTGCATTACACTCACAGAATGACGTGTGCATTCCTCTCCCCTTTCTTCTCCTGGAGGATTCCGGAATCCCTTTTGGAGAAGAAGCTACCAAGAGACAATCGAGAGTATAGGGATGGGTATGGTCAAAAGGGAAACATCCTCAGACAAAAACTGGAAAGAAGATTTCTGTGAAACTGCTTTGTGTTAGGGATATTTATTCATCTCGCATAGTTAAAACTCTCCTTATATTACGCAGCTTGGAAACTCCGTCACACATGGAAACGTGAAGGGATATTCGGAAGTACATTCAGGCCCATGGTGAAAAAGGAGATATCTTCAGGTAAAAAGTGAAGAGAAGCTTTCTGAGAATAGACTTTGTGATATATGCATTCCACTAAGGGAGTTATACCTCTTTTCTCACAAGGCAGTGTTTGAACACTGTTCTTGTGAAACCGAAAATTTGATGTTTCATAGCGCAATGAGAACTATGGCGAATAGTGAAATATACTGAAATAAAATCGAGGAAGAAGCCTTCCAAGAATCTGCTCTCTGATATGTGCATTAACTTCACAGAGTTAATGCTTCCTGTATGTTGTCCAGTTTTGAAACTCTGTCTTTGAAGGATCTGTGAAGGGATATTTAGTGATGCCCGGAGGTTTGTGGTGAGCACGGAAACGTCTTCTGATGAAACCTGCACAGATATTTTCTGACCAACTGCTTTGCAATGTGTGTATTTGTCTCATAGAGGTAAACCGTTCTTTCGATTGAACAGCTTGAAATCACTGTTTTTGTGGAATCTGGGGAAGGACATTTGGGAACGATCCGTAGAACATGGAGAAAGATATATCCTCAGGTAAAATCCAGAAGGAAGCTTTCTGTGAAACTGCTCTGTGTCTTCTTAAAGGCTCTCACTCAGTTAAGCCTCTCTTTTCATTGAGCAGTTTTCTAACCCTGTGTATGCTTAGCGTGTGATGGGATATTCGGGAGCACTTTGAGGCTTACGGTGAAAAAGGAAATATGTTCAGACCAAAACTGAAGAGAAGATTTCCAGGGAACTGCTTTGTCTCCTGTGCATTCCAGTCAGAGTGTTATACCTCTTTTCTCATACAGCGTTGGGGAAACTCTTTTGGAGGAACAGGTACCAAGTGATATTAGGTAGCGTGTTGATGCGGGTGGTGAAAAGGGAAATAGCCTCAGAGAGAAACTGGAAAGAAGCTTTATAGGAAACTACTCTTTGACATATGTAATCATCTCGCATAGTTAAAGCTTTCTTTACATTACCCAACTTGGAAACTGTCATGAATGGATCCAAGAAGGGACTCTCGGGAGCACATTCAGGACTGTGGTGAAAAAGGAAATCGATTCAGATAAAAACTGGAAAGAAGTTTTATGTGAATCTGCTTTTTTCTATGTTTATTCATCTCACATAGATGAAGCTTTCTTTACATTATACAACTTGGAAACTCCCTCTTGGATGGATCCACTAAGGGATATTTGGGATCATATTCAGACCTATTGTAAATGGGAAATACAGTCAGATAAAAACTGAAGAGCAGCTTTCTGAGAAAGTGCTTGGTGATGTGTGCCTTCCACTCAGGGAGTTGTAACTTCCTTCTCATAAGGCACAATTTGAACACTGTTCCTGTAAAACCAAAAGAGTGATATTCGGAGCACATTGAAGACTATGAGAAAATTCAAATGTCAAATAAAAAACAGAAAGAAGCACTCGTAGAAACTGCTCTCTGACATGTCCATTTTTACACAGGGTTAAGGCTTACTCTACATTTTCTAGTTTGAAAGTCGGTTTTGAGGGTTCTGCAAAGGGTTAGTAAGTGGCAACCAGAGGCATGTTTTGACCAAGGAGATGTCTTGCATCGAATATTTGAGAGAAGCTTTCTGCGCAACTCTTTTGTGAAGTTTGTGCTCATCTCATAGACTTAAATCATTCTTTGGGTTGAGAAGGTTGAAATCACTGTTTCTGTGGAATCTGAGAAAGGACATTTGGAAACGCTCTTCGGAATATCCTGAAAAAGAAATAACCTCAGAGAGAAACCAAAAGGAAGCTTTCTTTGAAACTGCTCTGTGTCACATGAATACCGCTCACACAGTTAAGCTTCTCTTTTAATGAGCAGTATCATAACACTGTATCTGTTTAGTCTGCGAAGGGATATTCAGGAACACTTTGAGGCTTACTTTGAGAAAGGAAATATCTTAAGATAGAAACTGAAGAGATGTTTTCTGAAGAGCTGCTCTGTGACATGTGCATTTCACTCACAGAATGACGTGTGCATTCCACTCACCTTTATTCTCCTAGAGGATTCCAGAATCCCTGTTTTAGAAAAAGCTACCCAGAAACATTCGGGAATAAAGGGATGGCTAAGGTGAAAAACGAAATATCCTCAGACAAAACCTGGAAAGAAGATTTCTGTGAAACTGCTTTGTGTTAGATATATTTATTCATATCGCATAGTTAAAACTTTTCTTATATTACACAGTTTGGAAACTCCATCATGCTCGGATCCGCGAAGGGACATTCGGCAGCACATTCAGGCCTACGATGAAAGAGGAGATATTTTCAGATAAAAAGTGGAGATAAGCTTTCTGAGAAACGACTTTGTGATGTATGCATTCCACTCAGGGAGTTCTACCTCTTTTCTCACAAGGCAGTGTTAGAACACTGTTCATGTGAAACTGAAAAAGTGATATTTCACAGCGCATTGAGGACTATGGCGAATAGTGAAATATGCAGAAATAAAATCCAGGAAGAGTCGTTCCAAGAAGCTGCACTTTGATATGTGCATTCACTTCATAGAATTACTGCTTACTCTATGTAGCCCAGTTTCGAAATTCCGTCTTTGAAGGATCTGTGAAGGGATATTTAGTGACGCCCAGAGGCTTGTGGTGAGCAAGGAAACGTCTTCCGATGAAACCTGCAGAGAAACTTTCTGAGCAACTGCTTTGCGATATGTGTATTTGTCTCATTGAGTTAAACCGTTCTTTGGATTGAACAGCTTGACATCACTGTTTTCATGGAATGTGAGGAAGGACATTTGGGAACAATCCTTAGAACATGGAGAAAGAAATATCCTCAGGTAAAATCTAGAAGGAAACTTTCTGTGAAACTGCAGTGTGTCATCTTAATGCCTCTTGCTCAGTTAAGCCTCTCTTTCATTGAGCAGTTTTCTTACCCAGGGTATGCTTAGCGTGTGATGAAATATTCGGGAACACTTTGAGGCTTACGGTGGAAAAGGAAATATGTTCAGACCAAAACTGGAGTGAAGCTTTTCAAGAAACTGCCTTGTTACCTGTGCATTCCACTCACAGTGTTATACCTCTCTTCTCATGCAGAGTTGGGGAAACTCTTTTGGAGAAACAGGTACCATGTGATATTCGGCAGCATGTTGATGCCTATGGTGAAAAGGGAAATAGCCTCGGACTAAAACTGGAGAAAGCTTTTTAGAAAACTACTCTGTGGTATGTGTAATTATCTCACATAGATAATGCTTTCCTTACATTACGCAGCTTGGAAACTGTCGTGGACAGATCCACAAAGGGATCTTCGGGAGCACTTTGTGGACTAAAGTGAATAACGAAATATCTTCAGATAAAAACCGGAAAGAAGCTTTCTGTGAATCTGCTTTTTACTATGTTTATTCATCTCACATGGATGAAGCTTTCTTTATATTACACAGCTTGCAAACTCCCTCATGGATGGATCCGTGAAGGGATATTCGTGATCACATTCAGGAATATAGTGAAATAGGAAATATACTCAGATCACAATGGGAGAGAAGCTTTCTGAGAAACTGCTTGGTGAAGTGTGCATTCCACTCAAGGAGTTATAGCTTTCTTCTCATAAGGCACAATTACAACACTGTTACTGTAAAAACAAAACTTTGATATTCGGAGCGCATTGAAGACTATGGCAAAATTGAAATGTCCAATAAAAAACAGAAAGAAGCACTCAAAGAAACTGCTCTCTGACATGTCCATTTTCACGCAGGGTTAAAACTTACTCGGGAGGCTGAGGCGGGAGAATGGCGTAAACCCAGGAGGCGGAGCTTGCAGTGAGCTGAGATCCGGCCACTGCACTCCAGCCCGGGCGACAGAGCCAGACTCCGTCTCACAAAAAAAAAAAAGAAAACAAAAAAAAACTTACTCTACATTTCCCAGTTTTGAAGTCAGTCTTTGAGGGTTCTAGGAAGGGACAGTAAGTGGCAAACAGAGGCCTGTGTCGAGCTAGGAAGTGTCTTCCATTGAATATTTCAGAGAAGCTTTGTGCGCAACCATTTGTGAAGTTTGTGCTCATCTTCTAGAGGTAAATCATTCTTTGGATTGAGTAGTTTGAAATCACTCTTTCTGTGGAATATGAATAAGGACATTTGAAAACACTCTTTAGAATATCCTGAAAAAGAAATAACCTCAGATAGAAAGCAGAAGGAAGCTTTCTGTGAAACTGCTCTGTGTCATGTGAATTCCACTCACACAGTTAAGCTTTTCTTTCCATTGATCAGTATCATAACACTTTTTTTGTTTAGTCTGTGAAGGGATATTTAGGAGCGCTTTGACGCTTATGGTGAGAAAGGAAACGCCTTCCGATAGAAACTGGAGAGAAGCTTTTGAGGAGCTGCTTTGTGATGTGTGCATTCCACTCACAGAATTCCACTCACAGAATGACCTGTGCATTCCACTCACAGAATGAGGTGTGCATTGCACTCACCTTTCCTCTCCTAGAGGATTCCAGAATCCCTTTTGGAGTAGAAGCTACCGAGAGACATTCAGAAGTATAGGGATGGCTATGGTGAAAAAGGAAATATCCTCAGACAAAAACTGAAAGAACATTTCTATGAAATTGCTTTGTGTTATATATATTTATTCTTCTCGAATAGTTAAAACTTCTCTTATATTATGCCGTTTGGAAACTCCGTCATGCACGGATCCGTGAAGGGATATTCGGGAAAAAATTCAGGCCTACGGTGAAAGAGGAGATGCCTTCAGATAAAAAGTGGAGAGAAGGTTTTTGAGAAATGCCTTTGTGATGTATGCATTCTACTCAGGGAGTTATACCTCTTTTCTCAGAAGGCAGTGTTTGAACACTGTTCCTGGGAAACCGAGAAAGTGATATTTCGGAGCCCACTGATGACTATGGCAAATAGTGAAATATACTGAAATAAAATCGAGGAAGAATCGCTCCAACAATCTGCTCTCTGATATGTGCATTCACTTCACAGTGTTAATGCTTCCTCTATGTTGCCCAGATTCGAAACTCTATCTTTCAAGAATCTGTGAAGGCATATTTAGTGACGCCTGGAGGCTTATGGTGAGCAAGGAAATGTCTTCTGATGAAACCTGCAGAGAATCTTTCTGAGCAACTGCTTTGCAATGTGTGTATTCATCTCACAGAGTTAAACAGTTCTTTGGAATGAACAGCTTGAAGTTCCTGTTTTGTGGAATCGGAGGGAGGACATTTGGGAATGATCCTTAGAACATGGAGAAAGAAATATCCTCAGGTATAACCCAGAAGGAAGCTTTCTGTGAAACTGCTCTGTGTCGTCTTAATGGCTCTCACTCAGTTAAGACCCTCTTTTCATTGTGCAGTTTTGTAACTCTGTGTATGCTTAGCGTGTGATGGGATATTTGGGAGCACTTTGAGGATTACGGTGAAAAAAGAAATACGTTCATACCAAAACTGCAGAGAAGTTTTCCAAGGAACTTCCTTGTGACGTGTGCATTCCACTCGCAGTGTTATACCTATTTTCTCATTCAGCATCGGGGAAACCCTTTTGGAAAAACAGGTACCAAGTGATATTCTGAAACATTTTGATGCCGATGGTGAAAAGGGATATAGCCTCAGAATAAAACTGGGAAAAGCTTCAAGGAAACTACTCTGTGATATGTGTAATCATCTAACAGAGATAATGCTTTCTTTACATTATGCAGCTTGGTAACTGTCATGAACGGATCCACGAAGCGATCTTTGGGAGCACATTGAGGACTATGGTGAAAAACGAAATATCTTCAGATAAAAGCATGAAAGAAGCTTTCTGTGAATCTGATTTTTGCTATGTTTATTCGTCTCATATAGATGAAGCTTTCTTTACATTACTCCACTTAGAAACTGCCTCGTGGATGGATCCACAAAGGGATATTTGGGATCACATTCGGGCCTATTGTGAAAGACGAAACATAGTCAGATCAAAATGGGAGAGAAGCTTTCTGAGAAACTGCTTGGTGACATGTGCATTACACTGAGGGAGTTACAACTTTCTTCTCATATGGCACAATTTGAACACTGTTCCTGTAAAACCATAAGACAGATATTCAGAGCACATTGAAGACTATGGCAAAATTGATATGTCCAATAAAAAACAGAAAGAAGCCCTCGGAGAAATTGTTTTCGGACATGTCCATTTTGACAAAGGGTTAAAATTTACTCTACATTTCCCAGTTTGAAAGTCGGTCTTTGAGTGCTCTGTGAAGTGATAGTAAGTGGCAACCGGAGGCCTGTGTGGAGCAAGGAAATGTCTTCCGTCAAATATTTGAGAGAAGAATTCTGAGCAACACTTCTTTGAAGTTCGCGCTCATCTAATAGAGTTACATCATTCTTTGGATTGAGTAGGTTGAAAAGACTGTTTCTGTGGAATCTGAGAAAGGACATTTGGAAATGCTCTTTAAAATATCCTGAAAAAGAAGTAACCTCAGAGAGAAACCAGAAGGAAGCTTTCTGTGAAATTGCTTTGTGTCACGTGAATTCTGCACACACAGTGAAGCTTCTCTTTCCATTGAGCAGTATCATAACACTGTTTTTGTTTAGTCTGTGAAGGGATATTCAGGAGCGCTTTGAGGCTTAGGTGAGAAAGGAAACATCTTCAGATAGATACCAGAGAGAATCGTTCTGAGGAGCAGCTTTGTGACGTCTGCATTCCACTCACAGAATTCCACTCACAGAATGACGTGTGCATTCCACTGGCCTTTCTTCTCCTAGAGGATTCCGGATTCCCTTTTGGATAAAAAGCTACCAAGTGACATTCAGGAGTATAGAGGTGGCTATGATGAAAAAGAAAATATCCTGAGACAAAAACTGGAAAAAAGATTTCAGTGAAACTGTTTTGTGTTAAATATATTTATTCATCTCGCATAGTTAAACCTTTTTTTATATTACGCAGTTTGGAAACTCCGTCATGCACGGATCTGCGAAGGGACATTCTGGAGCACATTCAGGCCTATGGTGAAAGAGGAGATATGTTCAGATAAAAAGTGGATAGAAGCTTTCTGAGATAAAACTTTGTGATGTATGCATTCCACTCAGAGAGTTATACTTCTTTTCTCACAACGCAGAGTTTGGACAATGTTCCTGTGAAACCGAAAAATTGATATTCCAGAGAGCACTGAGGACTATGGCGAATAGTAAAATCTAGTGAAATAAAATGAGGAAGAAGCGTTCCAATTATCTGCTCTGTGATATGTTCATTCACTTCAAGGAGTTAATGCTTACTCTATGATACCCAGTTTTGAAACACTGTCTTTGAAGAATCTGTGAAGGGATATTTAGTGATGCACGGAGGCTTGTGTTGAGCAAGGAAACATCTTCCGATGAAACCTGCAGAGAAACTTTCTGAGCAACTGCTTTGTGATATGCATATTCGTCTCCTAGAGTTGAACCATTCTTTTGATTGAGCAGTTTGAAATCACTCTTTTTGTGTCACCTGAGGAAGGACATTTGGGAACGATTCTTAGAATACGGAGAAAGAAATATCCTCAGGTAAAATCTGGAAGGAAGCTTTCTGTGAACTACTCTGTGTCATCTTAATTCCTCTCGCTAAGTTAAGCCTCTCTCTTCACTGAGCAGTTTTCTAACCCTGTGTATGTTTTCCGTGTGATGGGATATTCGGGCGCACTTTGAGGCTTACTGTGAAAAAGGAAATATGTTTATACCGAAGCTGGAGAGAGGCTTTCCGAGGAACTGCTTTGTGACGTGTGCATTCCATTAACAGTGTTATACCTCTCTTCTCATACAGTGTCGGGGAAACCCATTTGAAGAAATGGTACCAAGTGATATTCGGGAGCCTGTTGATGCCGATGGTGAAAAGGGAAATAGACTGAGACAAAAACTAGAAAGATGTTTCCCGGAAACTACTCTGTGATATATATAATCATCTGGCATAGGTTAAGCTTTCTTTACATTACACAGCTTGGAAACTGTTGTGGACAGATCCTGGAAGGGACCTTCAGGAGCACATATGGGACTATGGTGAAAATGGAAATATCTTCTGATAAAAAATGTAAAGAAGATTTCTGTGAATCTGTTTTTTGCTATGTCTACTCATCTCACATAGACAAAGCTTTCTTTACATTGTGTGGCTAGGAAACTCACTCGTGATTGGATCTGCAAAGGGATATTTGGGATCATATTCAGGTCTATGGTGAAATAGGAAATATACTCAGATAAAAGCTGGAGAGAGTCTTTCTGAGAAACTGCTTGGTTATGTGTGTATTCCACTCAGGAAGTTATAACTTTCTTCTCGTAAGATACAGTTGGAACACTGTTCCTGTAAAACCAAAAGAATGATATTCAGAGCTCATTGAAGACTATGGCAAGAAGTGAAATGTCATCCAATAAAAAAACAGAAAGAAGCACTCTAAGAAACTCCTCTCTGACATGTCCATTCTTTTCACAGCGTTAAAGCTTACTCTACATTTCCAAGTATGAAAGTCGGTCTTTGAGGGTTCTGTGAAGGTATAGTAAGTGGCAACCGGAGGCCGGTGACGAGCAAGGAAATGTCTTCCATCGAAAATTGGAGAGAAGCTTTCTGCGCAACTCTTTTGTGATGTTTGTATTCAACTCAGAGAGTTTTATCTTTCTTGGGATTGAGCAGTTTGAAATCACTGTTTCTCTGTAATCTGATAAAGAACAATTGAAAACGCTTTTTAGAATATCCTGAAAAGGAAATAACCTCAGAGAGAAACCAGAAGGAAGCTTTCTGTGAAACTGCTCTGTGTCACGTGAATTCCGCTCACACAGTTAAGCTTCTCTTTTCATTGAGGAGTATCATAACACTGTTTTCGTTTAATCTGAGAGGAGATATTCAGGAGCTCTTTGAGACTCATGATAAGAAAGGAAAGGTCTTCAGCTAGAAACTGGAGAGAAGCTTTCTGAGGAGCTGCTTTGTCATGTGTGCATTCCACTCACAGAAATATACCTTTCTTCTCCTTGAGGATTCCGGAATTTCTTTTGTAGAAAAAGCTGCCAAGAGACATTCGGGAGTATAGGTACGGCTCTAGTGGAAAAGGAAATATCTTCAGACAAAAACTGGAACGAATATTTCTGTGAACCTGCTTTGTGTTAGATATATTTAGTCATCTCGCCTTGTTAAAAGTTTTCTTGTATTACACAGTTTGGAAACTGCATCATGCATGGATTTACGAAGGGACATTCGGGAGCACATTCAGGCCTACAGTGAAAGAGGAGATATCTTCAGATAAAAACTGGATAGAAGCTCTCTGGAAAAGTACTTGTGATGCATGCATCCCACTCAGGATTTATACCTCTTTTCTCACAAGGCACTGTTTGAACACTGTTCCTGTGAAACCGAAAAAGTGATATTTCGGAGCGAATTGAGGACTATGGCGAATAGGAAAATGTACTGAAATGAAATCGAGGAAAAAGCATTCCAAGAATCTGCTCTCTGATATGTGCACTCACTTCCCAGAGTTAATGCTTATTCTATGTTGCCCAGTCTCGCAACTCTGTCTTCGAAGAATCTGTGAAGGGATATTTAGTGACGCCCGGAGGCTTGTGGTGAGCGAGCAAACGTCTTCTGATGAAACTTGCAGAGAATCTTTCTG
>NW_012120121.1:357560-368330 GCF_000951035.1 Colobus angolensis palliatus | reverse complement strand
AGAATCTGTGAAGGGATATTTAGTGACGCCCGGAGGCTTGTGGTGAGCGAGCAAACGTCTTCTGATGAAACTTGCAGAGAATCTTTCTGAGCAACTGCTTTGCAATGTGTGTTCGTCTCATAAACTTTAACCATTGTTGGATTGAGCAGCTTGAAATCACTGTTTTTGTGGAATCTGAGGAAGAACATTTGGGAATTATCCTTAGAATATGGAGAAAGAAATATCCTCAGGTAAAACACAGAAGGAAGCTTTCTGTGAAACTGCTCTGTGTCGTATTAATTCCTCTCGCTCTGTTAAGCCTCTCTTTTCATTTAGCAGTTTTCTAACCCTGTGTATGTTTAGCGTGTGCTGAGATATTCGGGAACACTTTGAGGCTAATGGTGAAAAACGAAATATGTTCAGACCAAAACTGGAGAGAAGCTTTCTGAGGAACTGCTTTGTGATGTGTGCATTCCACTCATACTGTTATAACTCTCTTCACATACAGCATCGGGGAAACCCTTTTGGAGAAACAGGTATCAAATGATATTCGGGAGCATGTTGATGCCAATGGAGAAAAGGGAAATAGCCTCAGACAAAAACTATAAAGAAGCCTTCTAAGAAACTACTCTGTGATATGTGTAATCATCTGACATATATAAAGCTTTATTTACATTAAGCAGCTTGGAAACTGTCATGGACGGATCCATGAAGGAGCCTTTGGGGGCACATTCAGGGCTATGGTGAACAATGAAATATCTTCAGAAAAAAACTGGAAAGAAGCTTTCTGTTAACCTGCTTTGGCTATGTTTATTCCTGTCACATAGGTGAAGCTTATTTATCTTACGCAGCTTGGAAACTCACTCGTAGATGGATCCATGAAAGTATATTTGGGATCACATTCAGGCCTATGTTGAAATAGGAAATGTAATCAGATAAACACTGCAGAGAAGCTTTCTGAGAAACCGTTTGGTGATGTGAGCATTCCACTCAGGGAGACATAACTTTCTTCTCATAAGGCACATTTTGAACACTGTTCTTGTAAAACCTAAAGAGTGATATTCAGAGCACATTGAAGACTATGGCAAAGAATGAAATGTCGTTTAATAAAAAACAGAAAGAAGCACTCGAAGAAACAGCGCTCTGACATGTCAATTGTTTTCACAGGTGTAAAGCTTCTTCTCCATGTCCCGGGTTGCAAGTCGGTCTTTGAGGGTTCTGCGAAGGGATAGTAATTGGCAATGGGAGGACTGTGTCGAGCAAGGAAATGTCTTCCATCAAAAATCGGAGAGAATCTTTCCATCCAAATCTTTTGTGATGTTTGCATTCATCTCATAGAGTTAAATCATTCTTTGGATTAAGCAGTTTGAAATCACTGTTTCTGTGGAATCTGAGAAAAGACATTTGAAAACGTTCTTTAGAATATACTGAAAAAGAAAAAACCTCAGAGAGAAACCAGAAGGAAGCTTTCTGTGAAATTTGGACTTTGAGGGTTGTGCGAAAGGATAGTAAGTGGTACCCAGAGGCCTGTGTCGAGCAAGGAAATGTCTTCCATCAAATATTTGAGAGAAGCCTTTTGTGCAACTGTTTGTGAGGTTAGCGTTCCCTTCATGGAGTTAAATCATTCTTTGGATTGAGTAGCTTGATATCACTGTTTCTGTGGAATCTCAGAAAGGATATTTGGAAACACTCTTTAGGGTATCCTGAAAAAGAAATAACCTCATTGTGAAACCAGAGGGAAGCTTTCTGTCAAACTGCTGTGTGTCACGTGAATACCACTCACGCAGTTAAGCTTCTCTTTTCATTGAGAAGTATCATAACACTGTTTTTGTTTAGTCTGTGAAGGAATATTCAGGAGTGCTTTGGGGCTTACGGTGAGAAAGGAAACGTCTTCACATAGAAATTATAGAGAAGATTTCGGAGTAGATGCTTTGTGACGTGTGCATTCCACTTACAGAATTCCACTCACAGAATTATGTGTGCATTCCACTCACCAAATGACGTGTGCATTCCACTCACCTTTCTTCTCCTAGAGGATTCAGGAATCCCTTTTGGAGAAAAAGCTACTAAGAGATATTCGGGAGTATAGGGATGGCTCTGGTGCAAAAGGAAATATCCTCAGACAAAAACTGGAGAGAAGATTTCTGTGAAACTGCTTTGTGTTAGATATATTTATTCATCTCGCATAGTTAAAACTTTTCTGATATTACGCAGTTTGGAAACTCCGTCATGTATGGATCTGCGAAGGAACATTTGGGAGCATATTCAGGCCTACGGTGAAAGAGGAGATACCTTCAGATAAAAAGTGGAGAGAAGCTTTCTGAGAAATGACTTTGTGATGTATACATTCCACTCAGGTAGTTACACTTCTTTTCTCACAAGGCAGTGTTTGAACACTGTTCCTGTGAAACCAAAAAAGTGATATTTTGGAGCGCATTGAGGACTATGATGAATAGTGAAATATACTGAAATAAAATAGAGGAAGAAGCCTTCCAGGAATCTGCTCTCTGATATGCGCATTCACTTCACACAGGTAATGCTTACTATATGTTGCCCAGTTTCGAAAGTCTGTCTTTGAAGTATCTGTGAAGGGATATTTCGTGACACCCAGAGACTTGTGAGCAAGGAAACGTCCTCCGATGAAACCTGTGGAGAAACTTTCTGAGCAACTGCTTTGTGATGTGTGTATTCGTCTCATACAATTATACGGTTCTTTGGATAGAAGAGCTTGAAATCACTGTTTTTGTAGAATCTGAGGAAGGATATTTGGGAATGATCTTTAGAATACGGGGAAAGAAATACCTCAGGGAAAATCCAGACAGAAGCTTTCTGTGGAACTGCTCTGTGTCGTCTTAATTCCTCTCGGTCAGGTAAGCCTCTCTTTTCATTGAGCAACTTTATCATTATGTGTATGTTTAGCATGTGATGGGATATTCGGGAGCACTTTGAGGCTTACGGTGAATAAGGAAATATGCTCAGAATGAAACTCTGGAGGAGCTTCTGAGGGGCTGCATTGTGATGTGTGCATTTCACTCACAGTGTTATCCCCCTCTCCTCATGCAGTGTCGGGGAAACCCTTTTGAAGAAACAGGTACCAAGTGATCTTGAGGAGCATGTTAATGCCAATGGTGTAAAGGGAAATAGCCTCAGACAAAAACTGGAAAGAAGCTTTCTAGGAAAAGACTGTGATATGTGTACTCACCTCACATAGATAAAGCTTTCTTTACATTACGCAGCTTGAAAATTTTCATGGACGGATCCAAGAAGGGACATTTGGGAGCCGATTCAGGACTATGGTTAAAAAGGAAATGTCTTCATATAAAAACTGGAAAGAAGCTTTCTGTGAATCTGCTTTTTGTTATGTTTATTCATCTCACATAGATGAAGCTAACTTTACATTACACCGCTTGAAAACTCCCTTGTGGTTGGATACATGAAGAGATATTTGGGATCACATTCGAGTCTATGTTGAAATAGGAAATGCAGTCAGATAAAAATTGCAGAGGAGCTTTCCGAGAATCTGCTTGGTGATGTGAGCACTGCACTCAGGAAGATATAACTTTCTTCTCATAAGGCACAGTTTGAACACAGTTCATGTAAACCCAAAAGAGTGATATTCGGAACACATTGAAGACTATGGCAAAGAGTGAAATGTCGTACAATAAAAAACAGAAAGAAGCACTTGAAGAAACTGCTCTCTGACATGTCCATTGTTTTCACAGAGTTAAAGCTTCCTCTACATTTCCCAGTTTGCAAGTCGGTCTTTGAGAGTTCTGCGAAGGGATAGTAACTGGCAACGGGAGGACTGTATCAAGCAAGGAAATGTCTTCCATCGAAAATCGCAGAGAATCTTTCGTTCCAATTATTTTGTGATGTTTGTATTTATCTTATAGAGTTAAATCATTCTTTGGATTAAGCAGTTTGAAATCACTGTTTCTGTGGAATCTGAGAAAGGACATTTGGAAACGTTCTTTAGAATATACTGAAAAAGAAATACCTCAGAGAGAAACCAGAAGGAAGATTCTGTGAAACTGCTCTGTGTCACGTGAATTCCACTCACACAGTTAGGCTTCTCTTTTCATTGAGGAGTATCATAACACTATTTTCATTTCGTCTGAGAAGGGATATTCAGGAGTGCTTTAGGTCTCACGGTAAGAAAGGAAACGTCTTCAGATACAAATTGGAGAGAAGTTTTCTCAGGAGCTGCTTTGTCACGTGTGCATTGCACTCACAGAAATATACCTTTCTTCTCTGAGAGGATTCCAGAATTTCTTTTGGAGAAAAAGCTAGCAAGAGACATTTGGGAGCATAGGTAAGGCTCAGGTGAAAAAAGAAATATCCTAAGAAAAACTGGAACGAATATTTCTGTGAACCTGCTTTGTGTTAGGTATGTTTATTCCTCTCGCCTAGTTAAAAATTTTCTTATATTATGCAGTTTTCAACCTCCGTCTTGCACGGATCTGCAAAGTGACATTCTGGAGCACATTCAGGCCTATGGTGAAAGAGGAGGTATCTTCAGACAAAAACTGGATAGAAGCTTTCTGAGAAAGTACATTCTGATGTATGCATTCCACTCAGAGGGTTATAACTCTTTTCCTGCAACACAGTGTTGGAACACTGTTCTTGTTAAACCGAAAATGTCATATTTTGGTGTGCATTGAGGACTATGGCGAATAGTGAAATATACCGAACTAAAATCGAAGAAGAAGCATTCCCAGAATCTGCTCTCTGATATGTGCATTCACATCACAGAGTTAATGCTTGCTCTATGTTGCTGAGTTTCGAAAATCTGTTTTTAAAGGATCTGGGAAGGGATATTTAGTGATGCCTGGAGGCTTGTGGTGAGTAAGGTAATGTCTTCCGATGAAATCTGCAGAGAAACTTTCTGAGCAACTGCTTTACAATGTGTGTATTCGTCTCAAAACGGTAAACCATTCTTTTGATAGAGCTGCTTGAAATCACAGTTTTTGTGGCATCTGGGGAGGACATTTCAGAACGATCCTTAGAATATGGAGAGAGAATTATCCTAAGGTAAAATCCAGAAGGAAGCTTACTGTGAAACTGTTCTGGGTCGTCTTATTTCCTCCAGCTCAGTTAAGCCTCCTTTTTCATTGAGGAGTTTTCTAATCCTGTGTACGTTTAGCATGTGATGGGATATTTGGAAACTGTTTGAGGCTTACGGTGAAAAAGGAAATATGTTCAGACCGAAATTGGAGAGAAACTTCCTAGGAACTGCTTTGTGACATGTGCATTCCACTCCCAGTGTTACACCTCTATTCTCACACAGTGTAGGCAAACCCCTTTGGAGAAACAGGTACCAAGTGATATTGGGGAGCATGTTGATGCTGATTGCAAAAAGGGTAATGGCCTCAGAAAAAACGGGAAAGAAGATTTCTAGGAAACTACTCTGTGATATGTGTCATTATCTCATATATATAGATCCACGAAGTGAGCTTCAGGGGCACATTGAGGACTATGGTGAAAAAGGATGTATCTTCAGATAAAAACACGAAGGAAGCTTTCTGTGAAACTGCTTTTGCTATGTTTATTCGTCTCACATAGATGAAGCTTTCCTTACATTACACACCTTGGAAACTACCTCATTCATGGACCCACGAAGGGATATTTGAGATCACATTTGGGCCTATGGGGAAATAGGAAATGTAGTCAAATATAAACTGGAGAAAAGCTTTCTGAGAAACTGCTTAGTGACGTTTGCATTCCACTCAGAATGTTATAATTTTCTTCTCGTAAGGCACAGTTTGAACACTGTTTCTGGCAAACCAAAAGAGTGATATTCAGAGCACATTGCAGATTATGACAGAAAGTGAAATGTAGTCCAATAAAAAGCAGAAAGAAGGACTCAAAGGAACTACTCTCTGACCTGTACATGTTTTCACAGGATTAAAGCATACTCTACATTTCCCAGTTTGAAAGTTGGTCTTTGAGGATTATGTGAAGGGATGATAAGTGTCTACCAGAGGCCTGTGTCAAGCAAGGAAATGTCTTCCATCGAAAATTGCAGAGAAATTCTCTGCGCAAATCTTTTGTGATGTTTGTATTTATCTCATAGAGTTAAATCATACTTTGGATTGAGCAGTTTGAAATCACTGTTTCTGTGGAATCTGAGAAAGGAATTTTCGGAATGCTCTTTAGAACATCCTGAATAAGAGATAAAATCAGAGAGAAACCAGAAGGAAGCTTTCTGTGAATAGGCTCAATGTCAGGAGAATTCTGCTCACACAGTTAAGCTTCTCTTTTCATTGAGCAGTATCATAACAGTTTTTGTTTAGTCTGCGAAGGGATATTCAGGAGCACTTGGAGGCTTATGGTGACAAAGGAAACGTCTTCAGATAGAAACTGGAGAGAAGCTTTCTGAGGAGCTGCGTTGTGATGTGTGCATTCCACGCAGAGAAGTATATATTTCTTCTCCGAGAAGATTCCAGAATCCCTTTTGAAGAAATAGCTACCAAGAGACATTCAGTAGTAAAGGGACCACTGTGGTGAAAAAGGAAATATCCTCAGACAAAAAGTGGAAAGAAGATTTCTGTGAATCTGCTTTGTGACAGATATATTTATTCATCTTGCATAGTCAAAAGTTTTCTCATATTACGCAGTATGGAAATTCCGTCATGCACGGATTCACGAAGGGACATTCAGGAGCATATTCACGCATACAGTGAAAGAGGATATACCTTCAGATTAAAACTGAATAGAAGCTTTCTGAGAAACTACTTTGTTATGTATGCATTCCACTCAGGGAGTCACACCTCTTTTCTCACAAGGCAGAGTTTGAACACTGTTCCTGTGAAACTGAAAAAGTGATATTTTGGGGTGCATTGATGACTATGGTGAATAGTGAAATATGCTGAAATAAAATCGAGGAAGAAGCCTTCCAAGAAATTGCTCTCTGCTGTGTGCATTCACTTCAACGTCTTAATGCTTACTCTATGTTGCCCAGTGTCAAAACTCTGTCTTTGAAGGATCTGTGAAGCGATATTTAGTGACCCCCGGAGGCTTCCAGTGAGCAAGGAAACATCTTCAGATGAAACCTGCAGAGAAACTTTGTGAGCCACTACTTTGCGATGCGTGTATTAGTCTCATAGAGTTAAACCATTCTTTGGATTGAGCAGCTTGAAATCACATTTTTGGGGCATCTGAGGAAGGACATTTGGAAACGATCTTTCAAATGTGAAGAAAGAAATATCCTCAGGTAAAAACCAAAAGGAAGCTTTCTCTGAAACTGCTCTGTGTCACCTTAATTCCTCTCACTCATTGAAGCCTCTCTTTTCATTGAGCAGATTTCTCACCCTGTGTATGTTTAGAGTGTGGTGGAATATTTGGGAGCACTATGAGCCTTACTGTGAAAAAGGAATTATGTGCCGAGTGAAACTGGAGAGAGGCTTTCCGAGGAACTGCTTTGTGTCATGTGCATTCCATTCCCAGTCTTATACCTCTCTTCACATATAGCATCGGGGAAACCATTTGGGAGAAAAGGTGCCTCGTGATATTCGGGAGCATGTTGATGACAATGGGGAAAAGGGAAATAGCCTCAGACAAAAACGGGAAAGAAGCATTCTAGGAAACTACTCTGTGATATGTGTAATCATCTCACATAGATAAAGCTTTTTTACATTACGCAGCCTGGAAACTGTCATGAACGGATCCACAAAGGGACCTTCAGGAGCACATTCAGGACTACGGTGAAAAAGGAAATATATTTAGATAAAAACTAGAAAGAAGCTTTCTGTGAATCAGCTTTTTGCTATGTTTATTCATCTCACATAGATGAAGCTTTCTTTACATTACACTGCTTGGAAACTCCCTCGTGGATGGATCTGCGAAGGGATATTTGGGATCACATTTGGGCCTATGGTGAAATAGGAAGTATAGTCAGATAAAAACTGGAGAGAAGCTTTCTGAAAAACTGCTTCGTGATGTGTGAATTCCACTAAGGGAGTTATAACTTTCTTCTCACAAGGCACAGTTTGAACACTGTTCCTGTAAAACCAAAAGAGTGATATTCAGAACATATTGAAGACTATAGTAAAAAGTGAAATGTCGTCGAGTAAAAAACAGAAAGAAGTACTCGAAGAAACTGTTCTCTGACATGTCTATTCTTATCAGAGGGTTAAAGCTCACTCTACATTTCCCAGCTTGAATGTGGATCTTTGAGGGTTCTGTGAAGGGCTAGTAAGTGGCAACCGGAGGCCTGTGTTGAACAAGGAAATATCTTCCATCAAAATTCGGAGAAAATATTTCCGTGTAACTCTTTTGAGATGTATGTATTCATCTCATAGAGTTACGTCATTCTTTGGATTGAGCAGTTTGAAATCACTGTTTCTGTGGAATCTGAGAAAGAACTTTAGGAAACGCTCTTTAGAATATCCTGAAAATAAATAACCTCAGAGAGAAACAAGAAGGAAGTTTTCTGTGTATCTGCTCTTGCAAAGTGAATTCCGCTCACACAGTTCAGCTTCTCTTTTCATTGAGCAGTATCATAACTCTGTTTTTATTTAGTCTGTGAAGGGATATTCCGGAACACTTTCTGGCTTATGGTGAGAAAGGAAACGTCTTCAGATAGAAATTGGAGAGAAGTTTCTGAGGAGTTGCTTTGTGACGAATGCATTCCCCTTACCTTTATTCTCCTAGAGGATTTCTGAATTCCTTTTGGAGAAGAAGCTACCAAGAGACATTCGGGAGTATAGAGATGGCTATGGTGAAAAAGGAAATATCCTCACACAAAAACTGAAAGAATATTTCTGTGAAACTGCTTTGTGTTAAATACATTTATTCTTCTTGAATCATTAAAACTTCTCTTATATTACGCAGTTAGGAAACTCCATCATGCATGGTTATGTGAAAGGATATCCGGGAAAAAATTCAGGCCTATGGTGAAAGAGGAGATATCTGCAGATGAAAAGTGGAGAGAAGGTTTTTGAGAAACGACTTTGTAATGTGTGCATTCCATTCAGGGAGTTATACCTCTTTTCTCACAAGGCAGTCTTTGAATACTGTTCCCGAGAAATCGAATATGTGATATTTCGGAGCGCATTGAGGACTATGGCGAATAGTGAAATATACTGAAATAAAATCGATGAAGAGTCATTCCAACAATCTGCTCTCTAATATGTGCATTCACTTCACAGAGTTAATACTTCCTCTATGTTGCCCAGTTTCAAAACACTGTCTTTGAAGGATCTGTGAAGGGATATTTAGTGACGCCTGCAGGCTTGTGGTGAGCAAGGAAACGTTTTCCAATGAAACCGGCAGCTAAGCTTTCTGAGCAACTGCTTTGCAATGTGTGTGTTTGTCGCATAGAGTAAAACCGTTCTTTGGATTGAAGAGCTTGAAATCACTGTTTTTGTGGAATATGAAGCATTACATTTGGGAACGATCCTTACAACATGGAGAAAGAAATATCCTCAGGGAAAATCCAGAAGGAAGCTTTCTGTGAAACTGCTCTGTTTCGTCTTAATGGCTCTCACTCAGTTAAGCCCCTCTTTTCATTGAGCAGTTTTCTAAAAGTGTGTATCCTTAGCATGTGACAGGATATTCAGGAGCACTTTGAGAACTACGGTGAAAAGGAAATATGTTCAGACCAAAACTGGAGAGAATCTTCCCGAGGAACTGTCTTGTGACGTGTGCATTCCACTCACTGTGTTATACCTCTCTTGTCATACAAGGTCAGGGAAACCCTTTTGGAGAAACAGGCACCAAGTGATATTCGGGAGCATGTTGGTTCCGAGGGTTAAAAGGGAATTAGCCTCAGACTAAAACTGGAAAAAGCTTTCTAGGAAACTGCTCTGTGATATGTGTAATCATCTCACATTGGTAATGCTTTGTTTATATTATTCAGCTTGGAAACTGTCATAGACGTATCCACAAAGGGACCTTCGGGAGCACTTTGAGGACTATGGTGAAAAACAAAATATCTTCAGAAAAAAAGGCAAAGAAGATTTCTGTGAAATTGCTTTTTGCTATGTTTATTCATCTCACATAGATGAAGCTTTCTTTACATTACACAGCTTGGAAACTCCCTCGTGGATGGATCCACGAAGTGATACTTTGGATCACATTCTTGCCTCTAGTGAAATAGGAAATATAGTCAGATAAATACGGGAGAGAAGCTTTCTGAGAAACTGCTTGGTGACATGTGCATTTCACTCAGGGAGTTATAACATTCTTCTCATAAGGCACAATTTGAACACTGTTCCTGTAAAACCAAAAGAGTGATATTCGGAGCACATTGAAGGCTATGGCAAAATTGAAATGTCCAATAAAACACAGAAAGAAAAATTCGAAAAAACTGCTCTCTGACATGCCCATTTTTACACAGGATTAAAGCTAAATCTACATTTCCCAGTTTGAAAGTCGGTCTTTGAGGGTTCTGCGAAGGGAGAGTAAGTGGCAACTGGAGGCCTGTGTTGAGAAAGGAAATGTCTTCCATCGAACATTTGAGAGAAGCTTTTGGCACAACTCTTTTGTGAAGTTTGTGCTCATCTCATAGAGTTATATCATTCTTTGGATTGAGTAGTTTGAAATCACGGTTTCTGTGGAATCTGAATAAGGACATTTGTTAATGGTCATTGGAATATCCTGAAAAAGAAATAACCTCAGAGAGAAAACAGAAAGAAGCTTTCTGTGAAACCATTCTATGTCACGTGAATTCTGCTCACACAGTTAAACTTCCTTTTTTTTTCTTTTTTTTTTCTTTTTTTTTATTATACTTTAAGTTCTAGGGTACATGTGCATAACGTGCAGGTTTGTTACATATGTATACTTGTGCAA
>NW_012120121.1:324618-348685 GCF_000951035.1 Colobus angolensis palliatus | reverse complement strand
GTACCTCAGTTGAAAATGCAGAAATCACCGGTCTTCTGTGTCCTTCGCGCTGGGAGTTGGAGACTGCAGCTGTTCCTATTCGGCCATCTTGCTCACTAAGCTAAACTTCCTTTTCATTGAGCAGTATCATAACACTGTTTTTGTTTAGTCTGCGAAGGGATATTCAGGAGTGTTTTGAGGCTTACGGTGAGAAAGGAAACGTCTTCAGATAGATACTGGAGAGAAGCTTTCTGAGGAGCTGCTTTGTGATGTGTGTATTCCACTCACAGAATGACGTGTGCATTCCACTCACAGAATGATGGGTACATTGCACTCACCTTTCCTCTCCTAGAGGATTCTGGAATCCCTTTTGGGGAAAAAGCTACCAAGAGACATTCGGGAGTATAGGGATGGCAATGGTGAAAAAGGAAATATCCTCAGACAAAAACTGAAAGAAGATTTCTGTGAAACTGCTTTGTGTTAGATATATTTATTCTTCTCGAATAGTTAAAACTTCTCTTATATTACACAGTTTGAAAACTCCATCATGCACGGGTACTCGAAGGGACATTTGGGAAAAAATTCAGGCCTACGGTGAAAGAGGAGATATCTTCAGATAAAAAGTGGAGAGAAGGTTTCTGAGAAACGACTTTGTGATGTATGCATTCCACTCAGGAGATATACTTCTTTTCTCACAAGGCAGTGTTTGAATACGGTTCCTGGGAAACCGAAAAAGTGATATTTTGGAGCGCATTGCAGAGTTAATGCTTCCTCTATGTTCCCCAGTTATGAAACTCTGTCTTTGAAGAATCTGTGAAGGGATATTTAGTGCTGCATGGAGGCTTGTGGTGAGCAAGGAAACGTCTTCCAGTGAAACCTGCAGAGAATCATTCTGAGCAACTGCTTTGTGATGTGTGTATTCTGCTCACAGAGTTAAACCGCTCTTTGGATT
Organism: Colobus angolensis palliatus; assembly: GCF_000951035.1. Taxonomy (NCBI): domain Eukaryota; kingdom Metazoa; phylum Chordata; class Mammalia; order Primates; family Cercopithecidae; genus Colobus; species Colobus angolensis. The sequence continues at coordinate 347,754 of NW_012120121.1, read as the reverse complement.
GAACAACTTGAAATCACTGTTTTTGTGGAGTCTGAGGGAGGACATTTGGGAACGATCCTTAGAACATGGAGAAAGAAATATCCTCAGGGAAAATCCAGAAGGAAGCTTTCTGTGAAACTTCTCTGTGTCATCTTATTGGCTCTCACTCAGTTAAGCCCCTCTTATCATTGAGCAGTTTTCTAACCCTGTGTATGCTTAGCATGTGATGGGATATTTGGGAGCACTTTGAGACTTAAGGTGAAAAAGGAAATATGTTCAGACCAAAACTGGAGAGAAGCTTTCCGAGGAACTGCCTTGTGACGGGTGCATTCCACTCACAGTGTTATACCTCTCTTCTCATACAGCATCGGGGAAACCCTTTTGGAGAAAACAGTACTGTGTGATATTTGGGAGCATGTTGGTGCCGATGGTGAAAAGGAAAATAGCCTCAGACTAAAACTGGAAAAAGTTTTCTAAGAAACTACTCTGTGATATGTGTAATCTTCTCACATAGATAATGCTTTTTTTTACATTATCCAGCTTGTAAACTGTCATGGACGGATCCACGAAGGGACATTCAGCAACACTTTGTGGACTATGGTGAAAACGAAACATCTTCAGACTAGAAAAGGAAAGAAGCTTTCTGTGAATCTGCTTTTTGGTATCTTTATTCATCTCACATACATGAAGCTTTCTTTTATTAGAGAGCTTGGAAACTCCATCATTGATGTATCCATGAAGCGATATTTGGGATCACATTTCGGCCTATAGTCAAATAGGAAATATAGTAAGATCAAAATGGGAGAGAAGCTGGCTATGAAATTGCTTGGTGATGTGTGCATTCCACTCAGGGAGTTAGAACTTTTTTCTCCTAAGGCACAATTTGAAAACTGTTCCTGTAAAACCCAAAGAGTGATATGCGGAGCACATTGAAGACTATGACAAAATTGAAATGTCCAATAAAAAACAGAAAGAAGCACTCGAAAAAACTGCTCTCTGACATGTCCATTTTACAATGGGTTAATGCTTAGTCTAGTTTTCCCAGTTTAAAAGTCTGTCTTTGAGGGTTCTGCAAAGGGATAGTAAGTGGCAACCGGAGGCCTGGGTTGAGCAAGGAAATGTCTTCCACTGAATATTTGAGAGAAGGTTTTTGCGCAACTCTTTTCTGAAGTTTGTGTTCATCTCATGGAGTTAAATCATTCTATGGATTGAGTAGTTTGAAATCACTGTTTCTGTGGAATCTGAGAAAGGACATTTGGAAACGTTCTTTAGAATACCCTGAAAAAAAATAACCTCAGAGTGAAAGCAGAAGGAAGCTTTCTGTGAAACTGCTCTGTGTCACGTGAATTCCACTTACACACTTCAGATTGTTTTTTCATTGAGCAGTATCATAACACTGTTTTTGTTTAGTCTGCGAAGGGATATTCAGGAGCACTTTGAAGCTTACGGTGAGAAAGTAAACGTCTACAGATAGAAACTGGAGAGAAGCTTTCTGTGTAGCTGTTTTGTGATGTGTGAATTCCACACAAAGAAATCCACCCACAGAATGAGGTGTGCCTTGCACTCACAGAATGAAGTGTGCATTCCACTCACCTTTCTTCTTCTAGTGGATTCCAGAAACCCTTTTGGAGAAAAAGCTACCAAGAGACATTCGAGGGTATAGAGATGGCTATGGTGAAAAAGGAAATATCCTCAGACATAACTGGAAAGAAGATTTCCGTGAAATAGCTTTGTGTTAGGTATATTTATTCATCTCGAATAGTTAAAACTTTTCTTATATTATGCAGTTGGAAAACTCCGTCACGCACAGATCCGTGAAGGGGTATTCAGGAGCTCATTCAGGCCTACAGTGAAAAAGGAGATATCTTTAGATAAAGAGTGGAGAGAAGCTTTCTGAGAAAAGACTTTTTGATGTACGAATTCCACTCAGGGAGTTATACCTCTTTTCTCACTAGACAGTGTTTGAACAATGTTCCTGTGAAACCAAAATAGTGATATTTTGGAGCATATTGAGAACTATGGCCAGTAGTGAAATATACTGAAATAAAATGGTGGAAGAAGCGTTAAAAGAATCGGCTCTCTGATATGTGCATTCCTTTTACTGAGTTAATGCTACATCTATGTTGCCCAGTTTCGAAACTCTGTCTTTGAAGAATCTGTGAAGGGATATTCAGTGACGCCCAGAGGCTTGTGGTGAGGAAGGAAACTTCTTCCGAGGAAACCTGCACAGAAAATTTCTGAGCAACTGCTTTGTGATGTTTGTATTCATCTCATAGAGATAAACCGTTCTTTGGATTGAACAGATTGAAATCACTGTTTTTGTGGAATCTGAGGAAGGACATTTGGGAACGATCCTTAGAACATGGAGAAAGAAATATCCTCAGGGAAAATCCAGAAGAAAGCTTTCTGTGAAACTCCTCTGAGTCATCTTAATGGCTCTCACTCAGATAAGCCCCTCTTTTCATTGAGCAGTTTTCTAATCCTGTGTATGCTTAACATGTGATGGGATGATCGGGGGCACTTTGGGTCTTAAGGTGAAAACGGAAATATGTTCAGACCAAAACTGGAGAGAAGCTTTTGGAGTAACGAACCTGTGACGTCTGCATTCCACTCACAGTGTTATACCTCTCTTCTCATACAGCATCGTGGAAACCCTTTTGGAGAAACAGGTATCAAGTGGTATTTGGGAACATGTTGGTGCCGATGGTGAAAAGTGAAATAGTCACAGACTAAAACAGGAAAAAGCTTTCCAGGAAACTACTCTGTGATATGTCTAATCATCTCAAATAGATAATGCTTTCTTTCCACTACACAGCTTTGAAACTGTCATTGATGGTTCCACAAAGGGACCTTCAGGAGCACTTTGAGGACAATTGTGAAAAAAGAAATATCTTCAGAAAAAAATGGGAAAGTAGCTTTTTGTGCATCTGCTTTTTGCTATGTTTATTCATCTCACATTGATGAAGCTTTCTTTATATTACACAGCTTGGAAATGCCCTCGTGGATGGATCCGCGAAGGGATATTTGGGATCACATTGGGGCCTGTAGTGAAATAGGAAATACAGTCAGATCAAAAGGGGAGAGAAGTTTTCTGAGAAACTGCTCAGTGATGTGTGCATTCCAATCAGGGAGTTATAACTTTCTTCTCATAAGGCACAATTTGAACACTCTTCCTGTAAAATAAAAAGAGTGATATTCGGAGCACATTGCAGACTATGGAAAAATTGAGATGTCCAATAAAAAGCAGAAAGAAGCACTCGAAAAAACTACTCTCTGACATGTCCATTTTTACACAAGGTGAAAGCTTACTCTACATTTCCCAGTTTGAAAGTTGGTCTTTGAGGGTTCTGCGAAGGGTTTGTAAGTGGCAACCGGAGGCCTGTGTTGAGCAAGGAAATGTCTTCCATCGAATATTTGAGAGAACCTTTCGGCACAACTCTTTTGTGAAGTTTGTGCTCATCTCATAGAGTTAAATCATTCTTTGGATTGAGTAGTCTGAAGTCACTGTTTCTGTGGAATCTGAGAAAGGACATATGGAAACGCTCTTTAGAATATCCTGAAAAAGAAATAACCTCAGAGAGAAACCAGAAGGAAGTTTTCTAAGAAACTGCTTTGTGTCAAGTGAATTCCACTCACACAGCTAAGCTTCTCTTTTCACTGAGCAGTATCATAACACTGTTTTTGTTTAGTCTGAGAAGGGATATTCAGAAGCGCTTTGAGGCTTATGCTGAGAAATGAACCGTCCTCACATAGAAACTAGAGAGAAGCTTTCTGAGGAGCTGCTTTGTGACGCCTGCATTCCACTCACAGAATTCCACTCACAGAATGATGTGTGCATTCCACTCACCTTTCTTCTAGAGGATTCCAGAATCCTTTTTGGAGAAAAGGTTACCAACAGACATTCGGGAGTATAGGGATGGCTATTGTGGAAAAGGAAATATCCTCAGAGAAAAACTGGAAAGGAGATTTCTGTGAAACTGCTTTGTGTTAGATATATTTATTCATCTTGCATAGTTAAAAGTTTTCTTATATTACGCAATTTGGAAACTCCGTCATGCACAGGTCCGCGAAGGGACATTCGGGAGCACATTCAGGCCTATTGTGAAAGAGGAGATATCTTCAGATAAAAAGTGGAGAGAAACGTTCTGAGAAACGACTTTGTGATGTACGCACTCCACTCAGCGAGTTATACCTCTTTTCTCACAAGGCAGTGTTTGAACACTTTTTCTGTGAAACTGAAAATGCGATATTTTGCAGCGCTTTGAGGACTATGGTGAATAGTGATATATACTGAAATAAAATCAGGGAAGAAGCGTTTCAAGAATCTGCTCTCTGATATGTGCATTCACTTCACAGACTTAATGCTTCCTGTATGTTGCCCAGTTTTGAAACTCTGCCTTTGAATGATCCGTGAAGGGATATTTAGTGACGCCTGGAGGCTTGTGGTGAGCAAGTAAACGTCTTCCGATGAAACCTGCAGAGAAACTTTATGAGCAACTGCTTAGCAATGTGTGTATTCGTCTCATGGAGTTAAACCATTCTTTGGGTTGAAGAGCTTGAAATCACCGTTTTTGTGGAATCTGATGAAGGACATTTGGGAACAATCCTTAGAACATGGAGAAAGAAATATCTTCAGGTAGAATCCAGAAGGAAGCTTTCTGTGAAACTGCTCTGTGTCGTCTTAATGGCTCTCACTCAGTTAAGCCCCTCTTTTCATTGAGCAGTTTTCTAACCCTGTGTATGCTTAGTGTGTGACGGGATATTCGGGAGCACTTTGAGGCTTATGGTGAAATAGGAAATATGTTCAAACAAAAACTGGAGAGAAGCTTCCTGAGGAACCGCCCTGTGAAGTGTGTATTCCACTCATAGTGTTATACCTCTCTTCTCATACAGCGTCAGGGAAACCCTTTTGGAGAAACAGGTAACAAGTCATATTCGGGAACATATTGATGCTGATGGTGAAAAGGGAAATAGCCTCAGACTAAAACTGGAAAAAACTTTCTGGGAAACTACTCTGTCATATGTGTAATCATCTCACATCTATGTTATCTATTATCTATAATGCTTTCTTTACATTACGCAGCTTGGAATCTGTCATCGACAAAACCATAAAGGGACCCTTGGGAGAACTTTGAGGACTATGGTGAAAAACGAAATATCTTCAGAAAGAAACGGAAAAGAAGCTTTTTTGAATCTACTTTTTCTATGTTTATTCATCTCACATTCATGAAACTTTCTTTACATTACACAGCTTGGAAACTCCCTCGTTGATGTATCCGTGAAGGGATATTTTGGATCAAATTTGGGCCTGTAGTGAAATAGGGAATACAGTCATATCAAAATGGGAGAGACGCTTTCTGAGAAACTGCTTTGTGACATGTGCATTCCACTCAGGGAGTTATAACTTTCTTCTCATAACACACAATTTGAACACTGTTCCTGTAAAACCAAAAGAGTGATATTTGTAGCACATTGAAGAATATGGCATAATTGAGATGTCCAAGAAACAACAGAAAGAAACACTCGAAGAAACTGCTCTCTGACATGTCCACTTTTACACAGGGTTAAAGCTTACTCTACATTTCCCAGTTTGAAAGTCGGTATTTGAGGGTTCTGTGAAGGGATAGTAAGTGGCAACTGGAGGTCTGTGTCAAGCAAGGAAACGTCTTCCATCGAATATTTGAGAGAAAGTTTCTGTGCAACTCTTTTGTTAAGTTTGAGTTCATCTCACAGAGTTAAATCATTCTTTGGATTTGGCCGTTTGAAGTCACTGTTTCTGTGGAATCTGGTAAAGAACATTTGGAAATGCTCTTTAGAATATGCTGAAAAAGAAATAACCTCAGAGTGAAACCAGAAGGAAGCTTTCTGTCAAAGTGCTCTGTGTCAGGTGAATTCCGCTCACACAGCTAAGTTTCTCTTTTCATTGAGCAGTATCATAACACTGTTTTTTGTTATGTTTTTGTTTAGTCTGCGAAGGGATATTCCAGATGATGCTAAAACTTACAGTGAGAAAGGAAACGTCTTCACATAAGAACTGCAGGGAAGCTTTCTGTGTAGCTGTTTTGTGACGTGTGCATTCCACTCACAGAATTCCAATCACAGAATGACGTGTGCATTGCACTCACAGAATGAGGTGTGCATTCCACTCACCTTTTTCTTCTGGTGAATTCCGGAAACTCTTTTGGAGAAAAAGCAACCAAGAGACATTCGGGAGTATAGAGTTGGCTATCGTGAAAAATGAAATATCCTCAGACAAAAACTGGAAAGAAGATTTCTGTGAAACTGCTTTGTGTTAGAAATATTTATTCATCCCACATAGTTAAAACTTTTATTATATTATGCAGTTTGGAAACTCTGTCATGCACGCATCTGTGAAGGGACATTCGGGGCACATTCAGGCCTACGGTGAAAGAGGAGATATCTTCAAATAAAAATTGGATAGAGGCTTACTGAGAAACTACTTTGTGATGTATGCATTCCACTCAGGGAGTTATACCTCTTTTATCACAAGGAAGTCTTTGAACACTGTTCCTGGGAAACCAAAAAATTGATATTTTGGGGCGCATTAAGGGCTATGGCGAGTAGTGAAATATACTGAAGTAAATTTGAGGAAGAAGCGTTCCAAGAGTCTGCTCTGTGATATGTGCATTCACTTCACTGAGTTAATGCTTACTTTATGTTGCCCAGATTCCAAACTCTGTCTTTGAAGAATCTGTGAAGGGATATTTAGTGTCACCCGGAGGCTTGTGGTGAGCAAGGAAACGTCTTCTGATGAAACCTGCAGAGAAAATTTATGAGCAACCGCTTTGTGATGTGTGTATTCATCTCATAGGGTTATACCATTCTGCAGTTTGAGCAGCTTGAAATCACTTTTTTTGCGGAACCTGAGGAAGGACATTTGGGAGCGATCTTTAAAACATGGAGAAATAAATATCCTCAGGTACAATCTGGAAGGAAGCATTCTGGAAACTGCTCTCTGTCATCTTAATGGCTCTCACTCTGATAAGACCCACATTTCAGTGAGCAGTTTTCTAACCCTGTGTATGCTTAGCATGAGACGGGATATTCTGGAGCATTTTGAGGCTTATGGTGGAAAACAATATATGTTCAGGCCAACACTGGGGAGAAGCTTTCCAAGGAACTGCCTTGTGACGTGTACATTCCACTCACAGTGTTTTACCTCTCTACTAATACAGTGTCGGGGAAACCCTTTTGGAGAAACAAGTAACAGGTGATATTCTGGAGCATGTTTGTGCTGATGGTGAAAAGAGAAATAGCCTCAGACTAAAACTGGGAAAGTTTTTCTAGGAAAATACTCTGTGATATGTGTAATCATCTCACATAGCTAAAGGTTTCTTTACATTATGCAGCTTGGAAGCTGTCATGGATGGATCCATGAAGAAATTTTCAGGAGCACTTTGAGGACTATGGTGAAAAACGAAATATCTTCAGATCAGAGCAGGAAACAAGCTTTCTGTGAATCTGCTTTTTGCTATGTTTATTCATCTAACATAGATGAAGCTTTGTTAATATTACACAGCTTGAAATCTCCCTCGTGGATAGATCTGCGAAGGGATATTTGGGATCACATTCGGACCTATAGTGAAATAGCAAATATAGTCAGTTCAAAACGGGAGAGAAGCTTTCTGAGAAACTGCTTTGTGACGTGTGCATTCCACTCAGGGAGTTATAATTTCTTCCCATAAGGCACAATTTGAACACCGTTCCTGTAAACCCAAAAGAGTGATATTCGGAGCACATTGAAGACTATGGCAAAATTGAAATGTCCAATGAAAAACAGAAGGAAGCTCTCGAAGAAACTGCTCACTGACATATCCATTTTTATACAGGGTTAAAGCTTAGCCTACGTTTCCCATTTTGAAAGTTGGTCTTTGAGGGTTCTGCGAAGGGATAGTAAGTGGCAACCGGAGGCCTGTGTCGAGAATGGAAATGTCTTATTTGAGAGAAGCATTCTGTGCAACTCGTTTGTGAAGTTTGAGCTCATCTCATACAGTTAAATCATTCCTTGGATTGAGTAGTTTGAAATCACTGTTCCTGTGGAATCTGAGAAAGGACATTTGGAAATGCTCTTTAAAAAATCCTGCAAAAGAAATAACCTCAGAGAGAAAGCAGAAGAAAGCTTTCTGTGAAACTGCTCTGTGTCACGTGAATTCCACTGACAGTTAAGCTTCTCTTTTCATTGAGCAGTATCATAACCCTGTTTTTGTTTAGTCTGTGAAGGGATATTCAGGAGTGCTTTGAGGCTTACGGAGAGAAAGGATACGTCCTCACATAATATCTGGAGAGAAGTTTTCTGAGGAGCTGCTTTGTGACATGTGCATTCCACTCACAGAATTCCACTCACAGAATGACGTGTGCATTCCACTCACCTTTCTTCTCCTAGAGGTATTCCGGAATCCCTTTGGGGGAAAAAGCAACCAAGAGACATTCGGGAGTACTGGGATGTCTATGGTGAAAAAGGAAATATCCTCAGACAAAAACTGGAAGGAAGATTTTTGTGAAACTGCTTTTTGTTAGATATATTTATTCATCTCGCATAGTTAAAATTTTTCTTATATTATGAGTTAGGAAACTCCATCATGCACGGATCCGTGAAGGGATATTCAGGAGCACATTCTGGCCTATGGTGAAAGAGCATATATCTTCAGATAAAAAGTGGGAGAAGCTTTCTGAGAAACGACTTTGTGATGTATGCATTCCACTCAGGGCGTTATACCTCATTTCCCACAAGGCAGTGTTTGAGCACTGTTCCTGTGAAACCAAAAAATTGATATTTTGGAATGCGTTGAGGACTCTGGCAAATCATGAAATGTGCCAAAATAAAATTGAGGAAGAAGCATTCCAAGAATCTGCTCTGATATGTGCATTCACTTCACATATTTAATGCTTACTCTATGTTGCTCAGTTTCGAAACTCTGTCTTTGAGGGATCTGTGAAGGGATATTTAGTGATGCCCAGAGGCTTGTGGTGAGCAAGGAAACATCTTCTGATGAAACCTGCAGAGAAAGTTTCTGAGCAACTGTTTTGCAATGTGTGTATTGGACTCATAGAGTTAAACCATTCCTTGGATTGAGCGGCCTGAAATCACTGTTTTTGTGGAATCTGATTCAGGACATTTGGGAACGATCCTGAAAACATGTAGAAAGAAATATTCTCAGGTAAAATGCAGAAGGAAGCTTTCTGTGAAACTAATCTGTATCATCTTAATGGCTCTCACTTAGTTAAGCCCCTACTTTCACTCAGCAGTTTTCTAACCCTGTGTATGCTTAGAATGTGACGGGATATTCGGGAGCTCTTTGAGGCTTATGGTGAAAAAGGAAATATGTTCAGACCAAAACTGGAGAGAAACTTTCCGAGGAACTGCCTTGTGACATCTGCATTCCACTCACAGTGTTATACCTCTCTTCTCATATAGCATTGTGGAAACCCTTTTGAGGAACAGGTACCAAGTGATATTCGGGAGCATGTTGATGACGATGGTGAAAAGGGAAATAGTCTCAGAAAAAAACTGGAAAGAAGTTTCTAGGAAACTACTCTTTGATATGTGTAATAATCTCACATTGATTAATCTTTCTTTACATTATGCAAATTGGAAACAGTCATGGACGCATGCAGGATTGACCTTCGGGAGCACATTCTGGACTGTGGTGAAAAAGGAAATCTTTTCAGATAAAGACTAGAAAGAAGTTTTCTGTGAATCTGAAATCTGCTATGTTTATTCATCTCACAGAGATGAAGCTTTCTTTACATTATGCAGCTTAAAATCTCCCTCGTGGATGGATCCACGAAGGGATATTTGGGATCACATTCGGGCCTATAGTGAAATAGGAAATATAGTCAGATCAAAACGGGAGAGAAGTTTTCTCAGGAACTGCTTGTTGACATGTGCATTCCACTCAGGGATTTATAACTTTCTTCTTGTAAGGCACAATTTGAACACTCTTCCTGTTAAACCAAAAGAGTGATATACGTAGTACATTGAAGACTATGGCAAAATTGAAATGTGCAATAAAAAACAGAAAGAAGAGCTCGAAGAAACTGCTCTCTGACATGTCCATTTTTACACAGGGTTAAATCTTACTCTACATTTCCCAGTATGAAAGTTGGTCTTTGAGGTTTCTGCAAAGGGATAGTAAGTGGCAACTGGAGGCTAGTGTCGAGCAAGGAAATGTCTTCCTTTGAATATTTGAGAGAAGCTTTCTGTGCAACTATTTTGTGAAGTTTGTGCTCATCTCATAGAGTTAAATCAGTCTTTGGAGAGAGTATTTTGAAATCACCGTTTCTGTGCAATCTGAGAAAGGACATTAGGAAATGCTCTTTAGAATATCCTGAAAAAGGAATAACCTCAGAAGAAAATCAGAAGGAAGCTTTCTGTGAAACTGCTCTGTGTCACGTGAATTCCGTTCACACAGTTAAGCTTCTCTTTTCATTGAGAAGTATCATAACACTGTTTTTGTTTAGTCTGCGAAGGGATATTCAGGAGTGCTTTGAGGCTTACAGTGAGAAAGGAAATATCTTCAGATAGAAACTGAAGAGAAGCTTTCTTAGGAGCTGCTTTGTGATGTGTGCATTCCACTAACCGAATTCCACTCACAGAATGATGTGTGCATTCCACTCACCTTTCTTCTCCTAGAGGATTCCAGAATCTCTTTTGGAGAAAAAGCTACCAAGAGACATTCGAATTATAGGGATGTTTATGGTAAAAAAGGAAATATCCTCAGACAAAAAGTGGAAAGAATATTTCTGTGAAACTGCTTTATGTCTCAAATATTTATTCATCTCGCAGAGTTAAAACTTTTCTTATATTACACAGTTTGCAGACTCCGTCATGCCCGGATCCACAAAGGGATATTCGAGAGCATTTTCAGGACCACATTGAAGGAGGAGATATCTTCCGATAAAACCTGAATAGAAGCTTTGTGAGAAACAAATTTGTGATGTATGCATTCCACTCAGAGAGTTATACCTTTTTTCTCACAACACAGTGTTTGAACAATATTCCTGTGAAACCGAAAAAGTGATATTTCGGAGCGCACTCAGGACTATGGCGAATAGTGAAATATACTGAAATAAAATTGAGGAAGAATCATCCCAAGAATCTGCTCTCTGATATGTGCATTCACTTCACAGGGTTAATGCTTACTCTATGTTGCCCAGTTTCAAAACTCTGTCTTTGAAAAATCTGTGAAGAGATATATAGTGACGCATGGAGGCTTGTCGTGAGCAAGGAAACGTCTTCCGATGAAACCTGCAGGGAAACATTCTGAGCAACTGCTTGGCAATGTGTGTATTCGTCTTTTGGAGTTAAACCATTCTTTGGAGTGAGCAGCTTGAAATCACTGTTTTTGTGGAATCTGAGGAAGGACATTTGGGAATGATCCTTAGAAAAAGGAGAAAGAAATATCCTCAGGGAAAATCCAGAAGGAAGTTTCTGTGAAACTGCTCTGTGTCATCTTAATTCCTCTCGCTCAGTTAAGCCTCTCTTTTCATTGAACAGGTTTCTAAACCTGTGTATGTTTACCGTGTGATGGGATATTCGGGAGCACTTTGAGGCTTATGGTGAAAAAGGAAGTATGTTTACAGCAAAGCTGGAGAGAGGCTTTCCAAGGAACTGCTTTGTGACGTGTGCCTTCCATTCACAGTGTTATACCTCTCTTCTCATACAGTGTCGGGGAAACCCCTTTGGAGAAATGGTAGCAAGTGATATTCAGGAGCATGTTGATGCTGATGGTGAATAGGGAAATCGCCTCAGACAAAAACTGGAAAGAAGTTTCTAGGAAACTACTCCATGATATGTGTAATCATCTGACATAGATTAAGCTTTCTTTACATTACGCAGCTTGGAAACTGTCATGGACGAATCCAGGAAGGGACCTTCCGGAGAACATACAGGACTATCATGAAAAAGGAAATATCTTCAGTAAAAACTGGAAACTATTTTTCTGTGAATCTGCTTGGTGCTATGTTTATTCACCTCAAATACATGAAGCTTTCTTTACATTACGCAGCTTGGAATCTACCTCGGGCTTGGATCCGTGAAGGGATATTTGGGATCACATTCGGGCCTATGGTGAAATAGGAAATATAGTCAGATAAGAAAGGGAGAGAATCATCCTGAGAAACTTCTTGGTGACGTGTTCATTCCACTCAGGAAGTTATAACTTTCTTCTCATAAGGCAGTGTTTGAACACTGTTCCTGTAAAACCAAAAGAGTGATATTCAGAGCACATTGCACATTATGCCAAAAAGTGAAATGTCGTCCAGTAAAAAGCAAAAAGAAGGATTCGAAGAAACTGCTCTCTGACCTGTCCATTATTCACATGGTTAAAGCTTACTCTATATTTCTCAGTTTGAAAGTGTGTCTTTGAGGGTTTGCTAAGGGATAGTAAGTGGTAACTGCAGGAGTGTGTCGAACAAGGAAATGTCTTCCATCGAAAATTGGAGAAAAACTTTATGCACAACTCTTTTGTGCTGTTTGTATTCATCTCACAGAGTTAAATCATTCTTTGGATTCAGTAGTTTGAAATCACTGTTTCTGTGGAGTCTGAGAAAAGACATTTGGAAACGCTCTTTGGAATATCCTGTAAAAGAAATACACTCAGAGAGAAACCAGAAGGACGCTTTCTGTGAATGTGCTGTATATCACATGAATTCCACTCACACAGCTAAGCTTCTCTTTTCATTCAGCACTATCATAACACTTTTTTTGTTTCATCTGTGAAGGGATATTCTGGAGTGCTTTGAGGATTACGGTGAGAAAGGAAACGTCTTCAGATAGAAACTGGAGAGAAGCTTCCTGGGGAGCTGCTTTGTGACATGTGCATTCCACTCACAGAAGTATACATTTCTTCTCTTAGAGGATTCCGAAATCCCTTTTGGAGAAAAAGCTACCAAGAGACATTAGGGAGTACAGGGTCTGCTGTGGTGAAAAAGAAAATATCCTCAGAAATAAACTGGAAAGAAGATTTCTGTAAATCTGCTTTGTGTTACATATATTTAATCATGTCGCATAGTTAAAACTTTTCTGATATTATGCAGTTTGGAAACTCCGTCATGCACGGATCCGTGAAGGGACATGTGGGAGCACATTCAGGCTTATGGTGAAAGAGGAGATAGCTTCAGATAAAAATGGATAGAAGCTTTTTGAGAACCTACTTTGTGATGTATGCATTCCACTCAGGGAGTTATACCTCTTTTCTCAGAAGGCCGTGTTTGAACACTGTTCCTGTGAAACCGAAAATGTGATATTTCGGAGTGCATTGAGGACTATGCCGAATAGTGAAAGATAAATAAACTGAAATAAAATAGAGGAAAAAGCATTCAAAAATCTGCTCTGTGATATGTGCATTCACTTCACAGAGTTAATGCTTACTCTATGTTGCCCAGTTTCAAAACTGTGTCTTTGAAGAATCTGTGAAGGGATATTTAGTGACACGTGGAGGCTTGTGGTGAGCAAGGAAACGTCTTCTGATGAAACCTGCAATGAAACGTTCTGAGCAACTGCCTTGTGATGTGTGTATTCGTCTCATAGAGTTAGACCATTCTTTGTTTTGAGCAGCTTGAAATCACTGCTTTAGTGGCATCTGAGGAAGGATATTTGGGAATGATCCTTAGAATATGCAGAAAGAAATATCCTCAGGTAAAATCCAGAAGGAAGCTTTCTGTGAAACTGTTTCTGTGTCGTCTCAATTCCTCTCACTCAGGTAAGCCTTTATTTTCATTGAGCAGTCTTCTAACCCTGTGTATATTTACTGTGTGATGCGATATTCGGGAGCACTTTGAGGCTTATGGTGAAAAAGGAAATATGTTCGGACCAAAACTCGACAGAAGTTTTCTGAGGAACTGCTTTGTCTCATGTGCATTCCAGTCAGAGTGTTATACCTCTGTTCTCATACAGCATCAGGGAAACACTGTTGGAGAAACAGGTACCAAGTGATATTCGGGAGCATGTTGATGCCAATGGTGAAAAGGGAAATAGCCTCAGATAAAAACTGGAAAGAAGCTTTCTAGGAAACTACTCTGTGTTATGTGTAGTCATCTCACGTAGATAAAGCTTTCTTTACATAAAGCACCTTGGAAACTGTCATGGACGGATCCAGGAAGAATCCTTCTGGAGCACATTCAGGACTATGGTGAAAAAGGAAGTATCTTCAGATAGAAACTGGAAAGAAGCTTTCTGTGAATCTGCTTGGTGCTCTGTTTATTCATCTCACATAGATGAAGCTTTCTTTACATTATGCAGCTTGGAAACTCCCTCGTGGATGGTTCGCAAAGTGATATTTGGGATCACATTCACGGCAATGGTGAAATAAGAAATATAGGAAGATAAAAACTGGAGAGGAATTTAATGAGAACCTGCTAGGTGATGTGTGCATTCGACTCAGGGAATTGTAGCTTTCTTCTCCTAAGGCACAGTGTGAACACTGTTCCTGTAAAACCAAAAGGGGGATATTCGGAGAACATTGAAGACTATGGCAAAAAGTGAAATATCGTCGAATAAAAAACAGAAAGAAACACACGAACAAATTACTCTCTGACACGTCCATTCTTTTCACAGAACAAAAGCTTACACTGTATTTCCCAGTTTCAAAGTCGGTGTTTGAGGTTTCTGCGAAGTGATAGTAAGTGGCAACCGGAGGTCTGTGTCAAACAAGGAAATGTCTTCCATCTAAAATTGAAGAGAAACTTTCTGCTCAACTCTTTTGTGATATCTGTGTTCATCTCATAGAATTAAATCATTCTTTGTATTGAGCAGTTTGAAATCACTCTTTCCATGGAATCTGAGACATGGTATTTGGATACGCTCTTTATAATATCCTAAAAAAGAAATAACCTCACAGAGAAACCAGAAGGAAGTTTTCTGTGAAAGTGCTCTGTGTCACGTGAATTCCGCTCACACAGTTAAGCTTCTCTTTTCATTGAGCAGTATCATAACACTGTTTTTGTTTAGGCTGTGAAAGGATTTTCAGCAGCGCTTTGAGGCTGATGATGTGAAAGGAAACCTCTTCAGATAGAAACTGGAGAGAAGCTTTCTGAGGAGCTGCTTTGTGGCGTGTGCATTCCACTCACAGAATTCCACTCACAGAATGACGTGTGCATTCTACTCACAGAATTACGTGTGCATTCCACTCACCTTTCTTATCCTAGAGGATTCTGGAATCCCTTTTGGAGAAAAAGATACCAAGAGACATTCGGGAGTTTAGGAATGGCTCTGGTGAAAAAGAAAATATCCTCAGACAAAAACTGGAAAGAAAATTTCTGTGAAACTGCTTTGTGTTAGATATATTTGTTCATCTCCGATTGTTAAAATTTTTCTTATATTATGCAATGTGGAAACTCCATTGTGCACTGATCCACGAAGGGACATTCGGGAGCACATTGAGTCCTATGGTGAAAGAGGAGATATCTTCAGATAAAAACTGGATAGAAGCTTTCTGAGAAATTTCTCTGTGATATATGTATTCCACTCAGGGATTTATACCACTTTTCTCACAAGGCAGTGTTTGAACACTGTTCCCGTGAAACCAAAATAGTGATATTTGGGAGTGCTTTGAGGACCATGATGAATAGTGAAATACACTGAAATAAAATCGAGGAAGAAGCATTCCAAGAATCTGCTCTCAGATACGGGCATTGACTTCAGATAGTTAATGATTACTCTATGTTGCCCAGTTTTGAAACTATGTCTTTGAAGAATCTGTAAGGGGATTTTTAGTGATGCCTGGAGGCTTGTGGTGAGCCAGGAAACGTCTTCCAATGAAATCTGCAGAGAAACTTTCTGAGCAACTGCTTTGCAATGTGTGTATTCGTCTCATAGAGGTAAATCATTCTTTGGATTGAGCAGCTTGAAAAAACTGTTTTTGTGGAATCTGAGGAAGGACATTTGGGAACGATCCTTAGAATACGGGGAAAGAAATATCCTCAGGGAAAATCCAGAAGGAAGCTTTCTGTGAAACTGCTGTGTGTCGTCTTAATTCCTCTCACTCAATTAAGCCTCCCTTTTCATAGAGCAGTTTACTAACCCTGTGTATTGTTAGTGTGTGATGGAATATTCGGGAGCACATTGATGCTTACAGTGAAAAAGGAAATATGTTCCGACCGATACTGACGAGTAGATTTCTGAGGAACTGCTTTGTGATGTGTGCATTTCACTCACAGTGTTATACCTCTCTTCTCATTCGGCCTCAGGGAAACCCTTTTGGAGAAACAAGTTCTAAGTGATATTCAGGATCATGTTGATGCCAATGGTGAAAAGGGAAATAGCCTCAGAGAAAAACTGGAAAGAAGCTTTCTAGGAAACTACTCTTTGTTATGTGTAATCATCTGGCATAGATAAAGCTTTCTTTACATTACACAACTTGAACACTGTCGTGGACGGATCCAGGAGGTGACATTCAGGATCACATTCAGGACTGTGTTGAAAAAGCAAATCTCTACAGATAAAAACTGGAAAGAGTGTTTCTATGAATCTGCTTTTTGCTATGTTTATTCATCTCACAGAGATGAAGCTTTCTTCACATTATGCAGCTTGGATATTCCCCCTAGGATGGATCCACAAAGGGATATTTGGGATCATATTAGGGCCTATGGAGAAATAGGAAATATAGTCAGATAAAAACTGGAGAGGAGCTTTCTTAGAAACTGATTCGTGATGTGTGCATTCCACTCAGGAAGTTGTAACTTCGTTCTCATAAGCCACAGTTTGAACACTGTTCCTGGAGAACCAAAAGAGAGATATTCAGAGCATATTGAAGACTATGGCAAAAAGTGAAATGTCGTCCAATAAAAAACAGAAAGAAGCACTTGAAAAAACTGCTGTCTTACATGTCCATTCTTTTCACAAGGTTAAAGCTTACTCTACATTTCCCAGTTTGAAAATCGGACTTTGAGGGTTCTTTGAAGGGATAGCAAGTGGCAACCAGAGGTCTGTGTCGAGCAAGGAACTGTCTTCCATCAAAAATTGGAGAGAAGCTTTCTGCACAACTCTTTTGTGACGTTTGTGCTCATCCCATAGAGTTAAATCATTCTTTGGATTGAGTAGTTTGAAATCACTGTTTCTGTGGAATCTGAGAAAGGACATTTGGAAACAATCTTTAGAATATCTTGAAAAACAAACAACCTCAGAGAGAAACCAGAAGGAAGCTTTCTGTGAAACTGCTCTGTCACGTGAATTCTTCTCAAACATTTAGGCTTCTCTTTTCATTGAGCAGTATCATAACACTGTTTTTGTTTAGTCTGTGAAGGGATATTCAGGAGCAGTTTGTGGCTTATGGTGAGAAAGGAAACGTCTTTAGGTAGAAACTGGAGAGAAGCTTTCTAAGGAGCTGCGTGGTGACGTGTGCATTCCACTCACAGAATGACGTGTGCCTTCCACTCACAGAATAACATGAGCATTCCACTCACTTTTCTTCTCATAGAGGATTCTGGAATTTCTTTTGAAGAAGAAGCTACCAACAGACATTTGGGAGTATGGGGATGGCTACGGCGAAAAAGAAATATCCTCAGACAAAAACTTGTAAGAAGATTTCTGTGAAACTGCTTTGTGTTAGATGTATTTATTCATCTTGCATAGTTAAAACTTTTCTTATATTACGCAGTTTGGAAAATCTGTCATGCATGGATCTGTGAAGGGGCATTCGGGAGCACATTCAGGCCTACAGTGAAAGAGGAGATATATTCAGACAAAAACTGGAGAGTTTTCTGAGAAACGACTTTGTGATGTATGCATTCCACTCAGGGAGTTATATCTCTTTTCTCACAAGGCAGGGTTTGAACACTCTTCCTGTGAAACCGAAAACATGATATTTCAGAGTGCATTGAGTACTATGGCAAATAGTGAAATATACTGAAATAAAATCGAGGAAGAAGCATTCCAAGAATCTGCTCTCTGATATGTGCATTCACTTCACAGAGTTAATGCTTACTCTATGTTGCCCAGTTTCAAAACTCTGTCTTTGAAGAATCTGTGAAGGGAGTTTTAGTGACACCCGGAGGCTTGTGGTGAGCAAGGAAACGTCTTCTGATGAAACCTGCTGAGAAACGTTCTGAGTAACGGCTTTGTGATGTGTGTATTCGTCTCATAGAGTTAAACCGTTCTTTGGATTGAACAGCTTGAAATCACAGTTTTTGTGAAATCTGAGGAAGGACCTTTGGGAAAAATGCCTAGAATATGGAGAAAGAAGTATTCTCAGGTAAAATCCAAATGGTAGCCTTCTGTGAAACTGCTCTGTGCCGCCTTAATTCCTCTCACTCAGTTAAGCCTTTGTTTTCATTGAGCAGTTGTATAACCCTGGTATGTTTTGCGTGTGATGCGATATTAGGGAGCACTTTGAGACTTACAGTGGAAAAGGAAATATGTTCAGACCAAAAATGGAGAGAAGCTTCTCAAGGAACTACTTTGTCTCATGTGCATTCCAGTCAGAGTGTTACACCTCTCTTCTCTTACAGCATTGGGGAAACCCTTTTGGAGGAACATGTACCAAGTGATATTCGCAGAACATGTTGATGCCGATGGTGAAAAGGGAAATAGCTTCAGAGAAAAACTGAAAAGAAGCTTTCTAGGAAACTACTCTTTGATACGTGTAATCATCTCACATAGATAAAGATTTCTTTACATTATGCAACTTGGAAACTGTCATGGACAGATCCAGGAATGGATCTTCCGGAGCACATTCAGGACGGTGGTGGAAAAGGAAATCTGTTCAGATAAAAACTGGAAAGAAGATTTCTGTGAATTTCCTTTTTGCTATGTTTATTCATCTCACAGAGATGAAGCCTTCTTTATATGATGCAGCTAGGAAACTCCCTCTTGGATGGGTCTGCCAAGGGATATTTGGGATCATATTCGGGCCTATGGTGAAATAGGAAATATAGTCAGATAAAAACTGGAGAGAAGCTTTCTGAGAAACTGCTTGGTGATGTGTGCATTCCTCTCAGGGAGTTGTAACTTCGTTCTCATAAGCCAAAGTTTGAACACAGTTTCTGGAAAACCAAAAGAGAAATATTCGAAGCACATTGAAGACTAGGGCATAAAGTGAAATGTCGTCCAATAAAAAACAGAAAGAAGCACTAGAAGGAAGTGCTCTCAGGCATGTCCACTCTTTACACCGGGTTAAAGCTTACTCTACATTTCCAGTTAGAAAGTCGGTTTTTGAGGGTTCTGAGAAGGGATAGTAAGTGACTACTGGAGGCCTCTGTTGAGCAAGGTATTGTCTTCCATCGAATATTTGAGATAAGCTTTCTGCGCAACCCTTTTGTGAAGTTTGTGCTCATCTCATACAGTTAAATCATTCTTTGGATTCAGTAGTTTGAAATCACTGTTTCTGTGGAATCTGAGAAAGGACATTTGGAAACGCTCTTTAGAATATCATGAAAAACAAATAACCTCAGAGAGAAACCAGAAGAAAGCGTTCTGTTAAACTGCTCTGTCACGTGAATTCTGCTCACAGAGTTCAGCTTCTCTTTTCATTGAGCAGTTTCATAACACTGTTTTTGTTTAGTCTGCAAAGGGCTATTCAGGAGCGCTTTGAGGCTTACAGTGAGAAAGAACACGTCTCCAGATAGAAACCGGAGAGAAGATTTCTGAGGAGCTGCTTTGTGACATGTGCCTTCCACTCACAGAATTCCACTCAGCGAATGACTTGTACATTACACTCACAGAATGACGTGTGCATTTCACTCACCTTTCTTTTCCTAGAGGATTCTGGAATCCCTTTTGGAGAATCAGCTACCAAGATACGTTTGGGAGTGTAGGAATGGTTATGGTGAAAAAGGAAATATCCTCAGACAAAAACTGGAAAGAAGATTTCTGTGAAACTGCTTTGTCTTAGATAAATTTGTTCATCTCTCAGTGTTAAAACTTTTCTTCTATTACGCAGTTTGGAAACTCTGTCATGCATGAATGCACGACGGACTTTCCGGAGCACATTCAGGCCTACGGTGAAAGAGAAGATATCTTCAGATAAAAAGTGGCGAGAAGCTCACTGAGAAACGACTTTGTGATGTATGCATTCCACTCAGGGAGTCATACCTCTTTTCTCACAAGGCAGTGTTGGAACACCATTCCTGTGAAACTGAAAAGGTGATATTTCGGAGTCCATTGAGGACTATGGCGAATAGTGAAATATACTGAAATAAAATCGAGGAAGAAGCATTCCAAGAATCTGCTCTCTGATATGTGCATTCACTTCACAGAGTTAATGCTTACAATATGTTGCCTAGTTTCGAAACTCTACCTTTGGAGAATCTGTGAAGGGATATTCAGTGAAGCCCAGAGGCTTGTGGTGAGCAAGGAAACATCTTCTGATGAAACCTGCAGAGATACTTTCTGAGCAACTGCTTTGCGATGTGTGTATTCGTCTCATAGAGTTAAACCATTCTTTGGATTGAACAGCTTGACATCACTGTTTTTGTGGAATCTGAGGAAGAACATTTGGGAACGATCCTTAGAACATGGAGAAAGAAATATCCTCAGGTTTAATTCAGAAGGAAGCTTTCTGTGAAACTGCTCTGTGTCGTCTTAATGTTTCTCATTCAGTTAAGCCCCTCTTTTCATTGAGCAGTTTTCTAACCCTGTGTATGCTTAGCGTGTGACGGGATTATCGGGAGCACTTTGAGGCTTACAGTGAAAAAGGAAATATATTCAGACCATAACTGGAGAGAATATTTCCGAGGAACTGCATTTTGACGTGTGCATTCCACTGACAGTTTTTTACTCTTTTCTCATGCAGCGGCAGGGAAACACTTTTACCGAAGCCGGTATGAAGTGATATTCGGGAGCATGTTGGTGCTGATGGTGAAAAGTTAAATAGCCTCAGAATAAAACTGGAAAAACCTTTCTGGGAAACTACTCTGTGATATGTGTAATCATCTCACAGAGATAATGCATTCTTTACATTACACAGCTTGGAAACTGTCATGAACGGATCCATGAAGGGACCATCTGAAGCACAGTCAGGACAATGGAGAAAAAGGAAATATCTTCAGATTGGAATGGGAAAGAAGCATTCTGTGAATTTGTCTTTTGCTATGTTTATTCATCTCACATAGATGAATCTTTCTTTACGTTACACAGCTTGGAAACTCCCTTGTGGAAGGATCTGATAAGGGATATTTGAGATCACATTCGGGCCTATAGTGAAATAGGAAATATAGTCAAATCAAAACGGGAGGGAAGCTTTCTGAGATACTGCTTGGTGATGTGTGCATTCCACTCAGGGAGTTATAATTTTCTTCTCATAAGGCACAATTTGAACACTGTAAAAGCAAAAGAGTGATATTCAGAGCACACTGAAGACTATGACAAAATAGAAATGTCCAACAAAAAACAAAGAGAAGCACTCGAAGAAACAGCTCTCTGACATCGCCATTTTTACACAGTGTTAAAGCTTACTCTACATTTCCGAGTTTGAAAGTCAGGCTTTGAGGTTTCTGCAAAGGGATAGAAAGTGGCAATTGGAGGCCTTCTCTCAACCGAATATTTGAGATAAGCTTTCTGTGCACTTCTTTTGTGAAGTTTGTACTCATCTCATAGAGTTAAATCATTCTTTGGATTGAGTAGTTTGAAATCACTGTTTCTGTGGAATCTGAGAAAGTACATTTGGAAACGCTCTTTAGAATGTCCTGAAATAGAAATACCCTCAGAAAGAAACTAGAAGGAAGCTTTCAGTGAATCTGCTCTGTGTCACGTGAATTCCACTCACACAGTTAGCTTCTCTTTTCATTAAGCTGTATCTTCACACCGTTTTTGTTTAGTTTGCAAAGGGATATACAGGAGCGCTTTGAGGCTTACGGTGAGAAAGAAAACGTCTTCAGATAGAAACTGGAGAGAAGCTTTTTGTGGAGCTGCTTTGTGACATGTGTATTCCACTCACAGCATTCGACTCACAGAATGACGTGTACATTCCACCCACAGAATGTCATGTGCATTCCACTCAACTTTCTTCTCCTAGAGGATTCCGGAATCCCTTTTCGAGAAAAAGCTATCAACAAAGATTTGGGAGTATAGGAATGTCTATGGTGAAAAAGGAAATATTTTCAGACAAAAACTGAAAGAAAATTTCTGTGAAACTACTTTGGTTAGATATGTTTATTCATTACGCATAGTTAAAACTTTTCTTATATTATGCAGTTTGGAAACTCTGTCATGCACGGATTTGCGAAGGGACGATTGGGAGCATATTCATGCCTACAGGGAAAGAGGAGATATTTTCAGATAAAAAGTGGATAGAAGCTTTCTGAGAAAGAACTTTTTGATGTATGCATTCCACTCAGGGAGTTATACTTCTTTTCTCACAAGGCAGTGTTTGAACACTCTTCCTGTGAAACCGAAATAGTGATATTTTGGAGCGCATTGAGGACTATGGCGAACAGTGAATTATACTGAAATAAAATCGAGAAAAAGCGTTTCAATAATCTGCTCTCTGATAGGTGTATTCACTTCACAGAATTAATGCTTACTCTATGTTGCCCAGTTTCAAAACTCTGTCTTTGAAGGATCTGAGAAGGGATATTTAGTGACACCTGGAGGCTTGTGGTGAGGAAGGAAACGTCTTCCGATGAAACCTGCAGAGAAAGATTCAGAGCAACTGCTTTGCGATGTGTGTATTCGTCTCATAGAGTGAAACCGTTCTTTGGAATGAACGGCTTGAAATCACTTTTTGTGAGGAATCTGAGGAAGGACTTTTGGGAACTATCCTTAGAACATGGAGAAAGAAATATCCTCAGGGAGAATCCAGAAGGAAGCTTTCTGTGAAACTGCTCTGTGTCATCTTAATGGCTCTCATTCAGTTAAGCTCCCCATTTCTTTTCTTTTTTTTTTATTCAGTCGTTCTCTGGCTTGAGTGTCTTTTTTTTATTATATTTTAAGTTCTATGGTACATGTGTGTAACGTGCAGGTTTGTTACATGTGTACTTGTGCCATGTTGGTGTGCTGCACCCATCAACTCGTCAGCACCCATCAATTCGTCATTTGTATCAGGTATAACTCCCAATGCAATCACTCCCCCCTCCCCACTCCCCATTATAGGCCCCTATGTGTGATGTTCCCCTTCCCAAGTCCAAGTGATCTCATTGTTCAGTTCCCACCTATGAGTGAGAACATGCGGTGTTTGGTTTTCTGTTCTTGTGATAGTTTGC
>NW_012120121.1:323060-323362 GCF_000951035.1 Colobus angolensis palliatus | reverse complement strand
CTTTTGACTTAGGATTGTCTTGGCAATGCGGGCTCTTTTTTGCTTCCGTATGAACTTTAAAGCCGTTTTTTCCAATTCTATGTAGAAACTCATTGGTAGCTTGATGGGGATGGCATTGAATCTATAAACTACCTTGGGCAGTACGGCCATTTTCATGATATTGATTCTTCCTATCCATGAGCACAGTATGTTCTTCCATTTGTTTGTGTTCTCTTTTATTTCACTGAGCAGTGGTTTGTAGTTCTCCTTGAAAAGGTCCTTTACATCCCTTGTAAGTCAGATTCCTAGGTATTTTATTCTCT
>NW_012120121.1:322717-323010 GCF_000951035.1 Colobus angolensis palliatus | reverse complement strand
TTTTATTCTCTCTGAAGCAATTGTGAATGGAAGTTCATTCATGATTTGGCTCTCTGTTTGTCTCTTACTGGTGTATAAGAATGCTTGTGATTTTTTCACATTAATTTCGTATCCTGAGAATTTGCTGAAGTTGCTTATCAGCTTAAGGAGATTTTGGGCTGAGACAATGGGTTTTCTAAGTATACAATCATGTCATCTACAAACAAGGACAGTTTGACTTCTTCTTTTCCTAACTGGACACACTTGATTTCTTTCTCTTTACTGATTGCCCTAGCCAGAGCTTCCAACACTAT
>NW_012120121.1:318774-319964 GCF_000951035.1 Colobus angolensis palliatus | reverse complement strand
AAAAAAAAAAAAAAAAAAAATGTTGAATATTGGCCTCCACTCTCTTTTCGCTTGTAGAGTTTCTGCTGAGAGGTCTGCTGTTAGTCTTCTGGGCTTCCCTTTGTGGGTAACCCGACCTTTCTCTCTGGCTGCCCTTAAGATTTTTTTCCTTCATTTCAACTTTGTTGAATCTGGCAGTTATGTGTCTTGGAGTTGCTCTTCTCGAGGAGTATCTTTGTGGTGTTCTCTGTATTTCCTGACTTTGAATGTTGGCCTGCCCTACTAGGTTGGGGAAGTTCTCCTGGATGATATCCTGAAGAGTGTTTTCCAACTTGGATCCATTTTCCCCCTCACTTTCAGGCACCCCAATCAGATGTAGATTTGATCATTTTACATAATCCCATACTTCTTGCAGGCTTTGTTCATTTATTTTTCTTCTTTTTTCTTGTGGTTTCTCTTCTTGCTTCACTTCATTCATTTGATCTTCAATCGCTGATACTCTTTCTTCCAGTTGATCGAGTCAGTTACTGAAGCTTGTGCATTTGTCACGTATTTCTCGTGTGATGGTTTTCATCTCTGTCATTTCATTTCTGATCTTCTCTGCATTAATTATTCTAGCTATCAATTCTTCCCGTCTTTTTTCAAGATTTTTAGTTTCTTTGTGCTGGGTACATAATTCCTCCTTTAGCTCTGAGAAGTTTGATGGACTGAAGCCTTCTTCTCTCATCTCGTCAAAGTCATTCTCTGACCAGCTTTGATTGGTTGCTGGCAACGAGCTGCACTCCTTTGCAGGGGGAGATGCGCTCTTACTTTTTGAATTTCCAGCTTTTCTGCCCTGCTTTTTCCCCATCTTTGTGGTTTTATCTGCCTCTGGTCTTTGGTGATGGTGACGTACTGATGGGGTTTTTGTATAGGTGTTTTTCCTGTTTGGTAGTTTTCCATCTAAGAGTCAGGACCCTCAGCTGTAGGTCTGTTGGAGATTGCTTGAGGTCCACTCCAGACCTTGTTTCCCTGATTATCAGCAACAGAGTTTGCAGAAGATAGAATATTGCTGAACAGCGAGTGTACCTGTGTGATTCTTACTTTGGAAGTTTCCCCTCAGGAGTGTACTCCTCACTGTGAGGTGTGGGGTGTCAGACTGCCCCTAGTGGGCGATGTCTCCCAGTTAGGCTACTCAGGGGTCAGGGACCCACTTGAGCAGGCAGTCTGTC
>NW_012120121.1:296441-318724 GCF_000951035.1 Colobus angolensis palliatus | reverse complement strand
GAGGTGTGGGGTGTCAGACTGCCCCTAGTGGGCGATGTCTCCCAGTTAGGCTACTCAGGGGTCAGGGACCCACTTGAGCAGGCAGTCTGTCCATTCTCAGATCTCAACCTCTGTGTTGGGAGATCCACTGCTCTCTTCAAAGCTGTCTGACCGAGTCTTTCGGGTCTGCACAGGCCTCTGCTGCTTCCCCTGTTGTTTTTTAACTGAGCCGTGTCCCCAGAAGTGGAGTCTACAGAGACAGGCAGGTTCCTTGAACTGCTGTGAGCTCTACCCAGTTTGCTCTTCCCAGCGACTTTGTTTACCTACTTAAGCCTCAGCAATGGCAGGTGCCCCTTCCCCAGCCTGGCCGCTGCCTTGCGGCTAGATCGCAGACTGCTGTGCTAGCAATGAGTAAGGCTCCGTGGCCGTGACAACCCCCCGGCCAGGTGTGGGTATAATCTCCTGATATGCCCATTTGCTTAAAGCACAGTATTGAGGTAGGTGTTACCCCATTTTCCAGGTGTTGTGTGTCTCATTTCCCCTGGCTAGGAAAAGGGATTCCCTTCCTCCTTGCACTTCCCAGGTCAGACAATGCATTGCCCTGCTTCAGCTCTTGCTGGTCGGGCTGCAGCAGCTGACCAGCGCCGATTGTCCGGCACTCCCCAGTGAGATGACCCTGGTACCTCAGTTGAAAATGCAGCAATCAGTGGTCTGTGTCGCTTGTGCCAGGAGTTGGAGACTGGAGCTGCTCCTATTTGGCCATCTTGCTCCGCCCTCCAGTTTTCTAACCCTGTGTATGCTTAGCCTGTGATGGGATATTCGGGAGCACTTTGAGGCTTACTCTGGAAAATGAAATCTTTTCTGACCAAAACTGGAGAGAAGCTTTCCGAGGAACTGCCTTGTGACGTGTGCATTCCACTCACAGTGTTATGACTCTCTTCTCATACAACGTTAGTGAAACACTTTTGGAGAAACTGGTACCAAGAGATATTCAGGAGCATGTTGGCGCCGATGGTGAAAAGGTAACTATCCTCAGACTAAAAGTGGAAAAACCTTTCTAGGAAACTCCTGTGTGATATGTGTAATCATCTCACATAGATAATGCTTTCTTTATATTACGCAGCTTGGAAACTCTCATAGATGGATCCATGAAGGGACCTTTGGTAGCACTTTGAGGACTTTGGTGAAAAATGAAATATCTTCAGAACAAAAGGGAAAGAAGCTTTCTGTGAATCTGCTTTTTGCTATGTTTATTCATCTCACATAGATGAAGCGTTCTTGACATTACACAGATAGGAATCTCCCTCGTGGATGGATCTGCGAGGGGATATTTGGGATCACATTCGGGCCTATAATGAAATAGGAAATATATTCAGATCAAAACGGGAGAGATGCTTTTTGAGAAACTGCTTGGTGACGTGTGCATTCCACTCAGGGAGTTATAACTTTATTCTCATAAGGTACAATTTGAACACTGTTCATGTAAAATCAAAAGAGTGATATTCGGAGCACAATCAAGACTATGGCAAAATTGAAATGTCCAATGAAAAACAGAAAGAAACACTCGAAGAAACAGCTCTCTGACATGTCGAGTTTTACACAGGGTTAAAGCTTACTCTACATTTCCCAGTTTTAAAGTCGGTGTTAGAGGGATCTGCGAGCAGATAATAAGTGCAACAGAAGGCCTGTGTCAAGGAAGGAAATGTCTTCCATCGAATATTTGAGAGAAGCTTTATGTGCAACACTTTTGTGAAGTTTGTGCTCATCTCATAGAGTTAAATCATTCTTTGGATTTAGTATTTTGAAATCACTGTTTCTGTGGAATCTGACAAAGGACATTTGGAAACGCTCTTTATAATATCCTGAAAAAGAAATGACCTCAGAGAGAAAACAGAAGGAAGGTTCCTTGAAACTGCTCTGTGTCTCGTGAGTTCTGCTCACACAGTTAAGCTTCTCTTTTCATTGAGCAGTATCATAACACTGTTTTTGTTTAGTCTGCAAAGGGATATTCAAGAGTGCTTTGAGGCTTACGGTGACAAAGGAAACGTCTTCAGATAGAAAGTGGAGAGATGTTTCTGAGGAGTTGCTTTGTGACTTGTGCATTCCCCTCACCTTTATTCTCCAAGAGGATTCCGTAATTCCTTTTGGAGAAGAAGCTACCAAGAGACATTCGGGAGTATAGAGATGGCTATGGTGAAAAAGGAAATATCCTCAGACAAAAATGGAAAGAAGATGTCTGTGGAACTGCTTTATGTTAAATATATTTATTCTTCTCTAATAGTTAAAAAACTTTTCTTATATTATGCAGGTTGGAAACTCCGTCATGCACGGATATGCGAAGGGACATTTGGGAAAAAATTCAGGCCTACTGTGAAAAAGGAGATATCTTCAGATAAAACGTGGAGAGAAGGTTTTAGAGAAAGGACTTTGTGATGTATGCATTCCACTCAGGGAGTTATACCTCTTTTCTCACAAGGCAGTGTTTGAACACTGTTCCTGGGAAACCGAAAAAGTGATTTTTCGGACCGCATTGAGGACTATGGCGAATCGTGAAATATACTGAAATAAAATCGAGGAAGAGTCGTTCCAACAATCTGCTCTCTGATATGTTCATTCACTTCACAGAGATAATGCTTCCTCTATGTTGTCCAGTTTCGAAAGTCTGTCTTTGAAGGATCTGTGAAGGGATATTTAGGGACGCTTACAGGGTTGTGGTGAGCAAGAAAATGTCTTCCGGTGAAACCTGCAGCTAAGATTTCTGAGCAGCTGATTTGTGATGTGTGTATTTGTCTCATTGAATAAAACCGTTCTTTGGATTGAACAGCTTGAAATCACTTTTTTTGTGGAATATGAGGAAGTACATTTGGGAACGATCCTTAGAACATGGGGAAAGAATTATCCGCAGGTAAAGTCCAAAAGGAAGCTTTCTGTGAAACTGCTCTGGGTCATCTTAATGGCTCTCACTCAGTTAAGCCCCTCTTTTCATTGAGCAGTTTTCTAAAAGTGTGTATCCTTAGCGTGTGACGAGATATTCAGGAGCACTTTGAGAGTTACAGTGAAAAAGGAAATATGTTCAGACCAAAACTGGAGAGAATCTTTGGGAGGAACTGCCTTGTGACATCTGCGTTCCACTTACAGTGTTCTACCTCTCTTCTCGTACAAGGTTGGGGAAACC
Source organism: Colobus angolensis palliatus (assembly GCF_000951035.1). NCBI lineage: Eukaryota > Metazoa > Chordata > Mammalia > Primates > Cercopithecidae > Colobus > Colobus angolensis. Next base: position 315,570 of record NW_012120121.1, on the reverse strand, counting down.
CATTTGGAGAAACAGGTACCAAGTGATATACAGGAGCATGTTGGTGCCGAGGGTTAAAAGGGAAATATCCTCAGACTAAAACTGGAAAACGCTTTCTAGGAAACTACTCTGAGATATGTGTAATCATCTCACATAGATAATGCTTTCTTTACATTATGAAGCTTGGAAACTGTCATGGACGTATCCACGAAGGGACCTTTGGGAGCACTTTGAGGACTATGGTGAAAAACGAAATATCTTCAGAAAAAAAGGCAAAGAAGCTTTCTGTGAATCTGATTTTTGCTATGTTTATTCATCTCACATAGGTGAAGGTTTCTTTACATTATACAGCTTGGAAACTCCCTCGTGGATGGATCCGCAAAGGGATATTTGGGATCACATTCGGGCCTATAGTGAAATAGGAAATATAGTCAGATCAAAACGGGAGAGAAGCTTTCTGAGAAACTGCTTGGTGACGTCTGCATTCCTCTCACGGAGTTGTAACTTTCTTCTCATAAGACACAATTTGAACACGGTTCCTGTAAAACCAAAAGAGTGATATTCGGAGCACACTGAAGCCTATGGCAAAACTGAAATGTCCAATAAAAAACAGAAGGAAACACTAGAACAAACTGCTCTCTGACATGTGAATTTTTACACAGGGTTCAAGCTTACTCTACATTTCCCAGTTTGAAAGTTGGTCTTTGAGGGTTCTGCGAAGGGAGAGTAAGTTGCAACCAGAGGCCTGTGTTGAGCAAGGATATGTCTTCCATCGAATATTTGAGAGAAGCTTTCTGCACAACTCTTTTTTGAAGTTTGTGCTCATCTCATAGAGTTAAATCATTCTTTGGATTGAGTAGTTTGAAATCACTGTTTCTGTGTAATCTGAATAAGGACATTGGGAAACGCTGTTTAGAATATCCTGAAAAAGAAATAACCTCAGAGAGAAAGCAGAAGGAAGTTTTCTGTGAAACTGCTCTGTGTCACGTGAATTCTGCTCTCACAGTTAAGCTTCTCTTTTCATTCATCAGTATCATAACACTTTTTTTGTTTAGTCTGTGAAGGGATATTCAGTAGTGCTTTGAGGCTTATGGTGAGAAAGGAAACGTCTTTAGATAGAAAATGGAGAGAAATTTTCTGTGTAGCTGCTCTGTGACGTGTGTATTCCACTCACGGAATTCCACTCACAGAATGACATGTGCATTCCACTCACAGAATGAGGTGTTCATTGCACTCACCTTTTCTCTCTTAGAGAATTCTGCAAGCCCTTATGGAGAAGAAGCTACCCAGAGACATTCAGGAGTGTAGGGATGGCTATGGTGAAAAAGGAAATATCCTCAGACAAAAACTGAAAGAAAATTTCTGTGAAACTGCTTTGTGTTAGATATATTTATTCTTCTTGAATAGTTAAAACTTCTCTTATATTACGCAGTTTGGAAACTCCGTCATTCACGGATCCAGGAAGGACCATTTGGGAAAAAATTCAGGCCTATGGTGAAAGAGGAGATATCTTCAGATAAAAGTAGAGAGAAGGCTTTTGAGAAACGACTTTGTGATGTATGGATTCCACTCAGGGAGATATACCTCTTTTCTCACAAGGCAGTGTTTGAACAGTGTTCCTGGGAAACCAAAAAATTGATTTTTCGGAGCGCATTGAGGACTATGGTGAATAGTGAAATATACTGGAATACAATCGAGGAAGAATCGCGCCAACAAGCTGCCCTCTGATATGTGCATTCACTTCACAGAGTTAGTGCTTACTCTATGTTGCCCAGTTTCGAAACTCTGTCTTTGAAGAATCTGTGAAGGGATATTTAGTGACACCCAGAGTCTTGTGGTGAGCCAGGAAACGTCTTCCAGTGAAACCTGCAGAGAATAATTCTGAGCAACTGCTTGGCGATGTGTGTATTCACCTCACAGAGTTAAACCATTACTTGGATTCAACAGCTTGAAATCACTGTTTTTGTGGAATTTGAGGGAGGACATTTGGGAACGATCCTTAGAATATGGAGAAAGAAATATCCTCAGGGAAAATCCAGAAGGAAGCTTTCTGTGAAACTGCTCTGTGTCATCTTAATGGCTCTCACTCAGTTAACCCTTTCTTTTCATTGAGCAGTTTTCTAACCCTGTGTATGCTTAGTGTGTGATGGAATATTCGGGAGAACTTTGAGGCTTATGGTGAAAAAGAAAATATGTTCTGACCAAAACTAGAGAGAAGATTTCCGAGGAACTGCCTTATGAAGTGTGCATTGCACTCACACTTTTATACCTCTCTTTTCATACAGCATCAAGGAAACCCTTTGGGAGAAACAGGTACCAAGTGGTATTTGGGAACATGCTGGAGCTGACGGTGAAAAGGGAAATAGACTCAGACAAAAACTGGAAAACGCTTTCTAGGAAACTACTCTGTGATATGTGTAATCATCTTACATAGATAATGCTTTCTTTGAATTACGCAGATTGGAAACTGTCATGGACCGTTCCATGAAGGGAACGTCGGGAGCACTTTGAGGACTATGGTGAAAAACGAAATATCTTCAGATAAAAACGGGAAAGAACCTTTTTGTGAATATGCTTTTTGCTATGTTTATTCATATCACATTAATGAAGCTCCCTTTACATTACACAGCTTGGAAACTCCCTCATAGATGGATCCGCGAAGGGATATTTGGGATCACATTCGGGCCTGTAGTGAAATAGGAAATACAGTCAAATCAAACGGGAGAGCAGCTTTCTGAGAAAATGCTTGGTGACGTGTGCATTCCACTCAGGGAGTTATAACTTTCTTCTCATAAGGCACAATTTGAACACTGTTCTTATGAAGCAAAAGAGTGATATTCGGAGCACATTGAAGACTGTGGCAAAACTGAGATGTCCAATAAAAAACAGAAAGAAGCACTCGAAGAAACTGCTCTGTGATATGTCCATTTTACACAGGGTGAAAGCTTACTCTATATTTCCCAGTTTGAATGTCGGTCTTTGAGCGTTCTGTGAGGGGATAGTAAGTGGCAACCATAGGACTGTGTCGAGCAAGGAAATGTCTTCCATCGAATACTTGAGAGAAACTTTCTCCGAAACCCTTCAGTGAAGTTTGTGCTCATCTCATAGAGTTAAAACATTCTTTGGATTGAGTAGTCTGAAATCACTGTTTCTGTGGAATCTGAGAAAGGTCATTTGGAAACGCTCATTACAATATCCTGAAAAATAAATAACCTCAGAGAGAAACCAGAAGGAAGTTTTCTATGAAACTGCTCTGTGTCAATTGAATTCCGCTCACACAGTTAAGCTTCTCTTTTCATTGAGCAGTATCATAACACTGTTTTTGTTTAGTCTGCGAAGGGATATTCAGAAGCACTTTGAGGCTTATGGTGAGAAAGGAAACGTGTTTACATAGAAACTGGAGAGAAGCTTTCTGAGGAGCTGCTTTGTGACGTCTGCATTCCACTCACAGAATTCCACTCACAGAATGATGTGTGCATTCCACTCTCCTTCCTTCCAGAGGATTCCGGAATCCACTTTGGAGAAAAGGTTACTCAGAGACATTCAGTGATATAGAGATGGCTATGGTGGAAAAGGAATTATCCTCAGACAAAAACTGGAAGGAAGATTTCTGTGAAACAGCTTTGCATTAAATATATTTATTCATCTCACATAGTTAAAACTTTACTTATATTACGAAGTTTGGAAACTCCGTCATGCACAGGTCCGTGGAGGGATATTCGGGAGCACATTCAGGCCTAAGGTGAAAGAGGAGGTATTTTCAGATAAAAAGTGGAGAGAAGCTTTCTGAGAAACGACTTTGTGATGTACGCACTCCACTCAGGGAGTTCTACCTCTTTTCTCACAAGGCAGTGTTTGAACACTGTTCCTGAGAAACCAGAAAAGTGATATTTTGGAGCGCTTTGAGGACTATGGCGAATAGTGAAATACACTGAAATAAAATCGAGGAAGAAGGGTTCCAAGAATCTGCTCTCTGATATTTGCATTCACTTCACAGACTTAATGCTTCCTGTATGTTGCCCAGTTTCGAAACGCTGTCTTTGAAGGATCTGTGAAGGGATATTTTGTGATGCGTGGAGGCTTTTGGTGAGCAAGGAAATGTCTTCTGATGAAACCTGCAGAGAAAACTTCTGAGGAACTGCTTTGAGATGTGTGTATTTGTCTCATAGAGTTAAACTGTTCTTTGGATTGAACAGCTTTAAATCACTGTTTTTGTGTAGTCTGAGGAAGGACATTTGGGAGCGATCTTTAGAACATGGACAAAGAAATATCCACAGGTAAAATACAGAAGGAAACTTTCTGTGAAAATGCTCTGTGTCATCTTAATGGCTTTCACTCAGTTAAGACCCTCTTTTCATTGAACAGTTTTGTATCCCTGTGTATGCTTACCGTGTGATGGGATATTCGGGAGCACTTTGAGGCTTAGTGTGAAAAAGGAAATATGTTCAGACAAAAACTGCAGAGAAGCTTCCTGAGGAACCGCCTTGTGACGTGTGCATTCCACTCACAGTGATATACCTCTCTTCTCATACAGCATCAGGGAAAACCTTTTGGAGAGACAAGTACCAGGTGATATTCCAGAGCATGTTGGTGCCGATGGTGAAAAGGGAAATAGCCTCAGACTAAAACTGGAAAAGTTTTTCTAGGAAACTAATCTGTGATATGTGTAATCATCTCACATAGATAAAGATTTCTTTACATTAAGCAGCTTGAAGCTTTCATGGACGGATCCGAGAAGGGACCTTCAGGAGCACATTGAGGACTATGGTGAGAAATGAAATATCTTCACATCAGAGCAGAAAGAAGCTTTCTGTGAATCTGCTTGTTGCTATGTTTATTCATCTCACATAGACGAAGATTGCTTTACATTACACAGCTTGAAATCTCCCTCATAGAAGGTTCCACGAAGGGATATTTGGGATCACATTTGGACCTATAGTGAAATAGGAAATATAGTCAGATCAAAACGGGAGAGAAGCTTTCTGAGAAACTGCTTGGTGACGTGTGCATTCCACTCAGGGAGTTATAACTTCCTTCTCATAAGGCACAATTTCAACACTCTTCCTGTAAACCAAAAGAGTGATATTCGGAGCACATTGAAGACTATGGAAAAATTGAAATATCCAATAAATAACAGAATGAAGCACTCGAAGAAACTGCTCTCTGATATATCCATTTTTACACAGGGTTAATGCTTAGTCTAGATTTCCCAGTTTGATAGTCAGTCTTTGAGGGTTCTGCGAAGGGATACTAAGTGGCAACCGGAGGCCTGTGTCGAGTCAGGAAATGTCTTCCATCAAAAATTGGAGAGAAGCTTACTGCGATACTCGTTTGTGATGTTTGTATTCATCCCATAGAGTTAAATCATTCTTTGGCTTGAACAGTTTGAAATCACAGTTTCTGTGGATATCTGTGAAATCTGATATCTGTGATATCTGTGAAATCTGAGAAAGGATATTAGGAAACGCTCTTTAAAATATCCTGAAAAAGAAATATCCTCAGAGAGAAAGCAGAAGGAAGCTTTCTGTGAAACTGCTCTGTGTCACGTGAATTTAGCTCACACAGTTAAGCTTTTATTTTCATTGAGCAGTATCAGAAGTGTTTTTTTTAGTCTGAGAAGGGATATTCAGAAGCACTTTGAGGCTTACAGTGAGAAAGAAAACATCTTCAGATAGAAACTGGTGAGAAGCTTTCTGAGGAGCTGCTTTCTGACGTGTGCATTCCACCTACAGAATTCCACTCACAGAATGACGTGTGCATCCCACTCACAGAATGAGGCGTGCATTCCAATCACCTTTCTTCTTCTAGAGGATTCTGGAATCCCTTTTAGAGAAGAAGCTACCAAGAGACCTTCGTGAGTATAGGGATGGCTATGGTGAAAAAGGAAATATCCTCCGACAAAAACTGGAAAGATGATTTCTGTGCAACTGCTTTGTGTTAGATATATTTGTTCATCTTGCATAGTTAAAACTTTTCTTATATTACACAGTTTGGAAGCTCCATCATGCACGGATCCATGGAGGGACATTCGGGAGCACATTCAGGCCTACGGTGAAAGAGGAGATATCTTCAGATAAAAAGTGGAGAGAAGCTTTCTGAGAAACGACTTTGTGATGTATGCATTCCACTCAGAGTGTTATACCTCTTTCTCACAAGGCAGTGTTTGTACACTCTTCCTGTGAAACCGAAAAAGTGATATTTCTGAGCGCATTGAGGACTATGGTGAATAGTGACATATACTGAAATAAAATTGAGGAAGAAACGTTCCAAGAATCTCCTCTTTGATATGTACATTCACTTCACAGAGCTAATGCTTATTCTATGTTGCCCTGTTTCGAAGCTCTGTCTTTGAAAGACCTGTAAAGGGATATTTAGTGACGACCGGAGGCTTCTGGTGAGCAGGGAAACGTCTTCCGAAGAAACCTGCAGAGAACCATTCTGAGCAACTGCTTTGCGATGTGTACATTTGTCTCATTGAGTTAAACCTTTCCTTGGATAGAACAGCTTGAAATCACTGTTTTTGTGGAATCTGAGGAAGGACATTTGGGAACAATCCTTAGATCATGGAGAAAGAATTATCCTCTGGTAAAATCCAGAAGGAAGCTTTCTGTGAAACTGCTCTGTGTCGTGTTAATGACTCTCACTCAGTTAAGCCCCTCTTTTCATTTTGCAGTTTTCTAACCCTGTGTATGCTCAGCGTGTGATGGGATATTCGGGAGCACTTTGAGGCTTAAGGTGAAAAAGGAAATATGTTCAGACCAAAACTGGAGAGAAGCTTTCTGGGGAACTGCATTGTGACGTGTGCATTCCACTCACAGTGTTATACCTCTCTTCTCTTACAACGTCGGGGAATCCCTTTTGTAGAAACAGATAACAAGTGGTATTTGGGAACATCTTTGTGACGATGGTGAAAAGCTAAATAGCCTCAGACTAAAACTTGAAAAAGCTTTCTAGGAAACTACTCTGTGATATGTGTAATCATCTCACATAGATAATGCTTTCTTTACATTACGCAGCTTGCAAACTGTCATGGACGGATCCACGAAGGGACCCTCGGGAGCACTTTGACAACTATGGTGAAAAACGAAATATCTTCAGGTCAGAACGGGAAAGAAACTTTCTGTGAATCTGCTTTTTGCTACGTTTATTCATCTCACATATATGAAGCTTTCTTTACATTACAAATCTTGGAAACTGTCTCATGTATGCATCCAGAAAGGGATATTTCGGATCACATTCGGGACTATAGTGAAATAGGAAATACAGTCACATCATAACAGGAGAGAAACTTTCTGAGAAACTGCTTGGTGACGCGTGCATTTCACTAGGAACAGGAACAGCGTTCAAATTTTGTCTTATGAGAAGAGAGTTATAACTGTAAATCCTGTAAATCCAAAAGTGTGATATTAGGAGCACATTCAAGACTATGGCAAAATTGAAATTTCCAATAAAAAACAGGAAGAAGCAGACGAAGAAACTGCTCTCTGACATGTCCATTTTTACACAGGGTTAAAGCTTACTCTACATTTCCCGGTTTGAAAGGGGTCTTTGAAAATTCTGTGAAGGGATAGGAAGTGGCAACCGGAGCCCCATGAGAAACAAGGAAATGTCTTCCATTGAATATTTGAGAGAAGCTTTCTGCGCAACTCTTTTGTGATGTTTGTGTTCATCTCATAGACTTAAATGATTTTTTGGATATAGTAGTATGATATCACTGGTTCTCTGGAATCTGAGAAAGGACATTTGGAAACTCTCTTTATAATCTCCTCAGAAAGAAAAAACCTCAGAGAGAAACCAGAAGGAAGCTTCATTCAAACTGCACTGTGTCAGGTGAAATCGGCTAAACAGTTAAGCTTCAGTTTACATTGAGCAGTATCATAACACTGTTTTTGCTTTGCCTGTGAAGGGATATTCTGGAGTGCTTTGAGGCTTACGGTGAGAAAGGGAACGCCTTCAGATAGAAACTGGAGAGAAGCTTTCTGAGGAGCTGTTTTCTGAGATGTGCATTCCACTCACAGAATTTCACTGACAGAATGAGGTGTGCATTCCACTCACCTTTTTCTCCTAGAGGATTCCGGAATCCCTTTTGGAGAAAAAGCTACCAAGAGACATTCGGGAGTATAGGGATGCCTATGGTGAAAAAGGAAATATCCTCAGCAAAAACTGGAAAGAATATTTCTGTGAAACTGCTTTTTGTTAGATATATTTATTCATCTCGCATAGTTAAAACTTTGCTTATAGTACACAGTTTGGAACCTCCGTCATGCAAGGATACGCTAAGGGACATTCGGGAGCACATTCAGGCCTACGGGGAAAGAGGAGATATCTTCAGATAAAAAGTGGAGAGAAGCTTTCTGATAAACGACTTTGTGATGTGTGCATTCCATTCAGTGTGTTATACCCCTTTTCTCACAAGGCAGTGTTTGAACACTGTTCCTGTGAAACTGAAAAAGTGATATTTCAGAGCGCATTGAAGACTACAGCAAATAGTGAAATATACCGAAATAAAATCAAGGAACAAGCGTTCCAAGAATCTGCTCTCTGACATGTGCATTCACTTCACAGAGTTAATGCTTACTCTATGTTGCCCAGTTTCGAAACTCTGTCTTTGAAAGATCTGTGAAGGGATATTTAGTGATGCCCGGAGTCTTGTGGAGAGCAAGGAACCGTATTCTGATGAAACCTACAGAGAAACGTTCTGAGTAATGGCTTTGTGATGTGTGTATTCGTCTCATTGAATTAAACCGTTCTTTGGATTGAGCAGCTTGAAATCACTGTTTTTGTGAAATCTCAGGAAGGACAATTGGGAAAGATCCTTAGAATTGGAGAAAGAAACATCCTTAGTGAAAATCCAGAAGAAAGCTTTCTGTGAAACTGTTCTGTGTCGTCTTAATGGTTCTCACTCAGTTAAGCCCCACTTTTCATTGAGCAGTTTTCTAACCCTGTGTATGCTTAGTGTGTGACGGGATATTCGGGAGCACTTTGAGGCTTACAGTGAAAAAGGGAATATGTTCAGACTAAAACTGGACAGAAGCTTTCTGAGGAACTGCCTTGTCACGTGTGCATTCCACTCACAGTGTTATACCTCTCGTCACATACAGCATCAGGAAAACCTTTTTGGAGAAACAAGTACCAAGTGATATTCGGGAGCATATTGATGCCAATGGTGAAAAGGGAAATAGCCTCAGACTGAAACTGGAAAGAAGCGTTGTAGGAAACTGCTCGGTGATATATGTAATCATCTGACATAGATTAAGCTTTCTTTACATTACGCAGCTTGGAAACAGTCACTGACGGATCCAGGAAGGGACCTTCGGGAGCACATTCAGCACTATGTTGAAATAGGAAATATCTTCAGATGAAAACTGGAAAGAAGCTTTCTGTGAATCTGCTTTTTGCTATATTTTTTCTTCTCACATAGTTGAAGCTTCCTGAACATTACACGGCTTGGAAACTCACTCATGGATGAAGCCGCAAAGGGATATTCGGGATCAGATTCGGGCCTAGGGTGAAATAGGAAATATAGTCAAAAACTGGAGAGAAGCTTTCTGAAAAACTGCTTGGTGATGTGTGCATTCAGTCAGGGAGGTATAACTTTCTTCTCATAAGGCACAGTTTGAACACTGTTCCTGGAAATCTAAAAGAGTGATATTCAGAGCACATTGAAGACTATGGCAAAAATTGAAATGTCGTCCAATAAAAAACAGAAAGAAGCACTCGAAGAAACTGCCCTCTGACTTGTCCATTCTTTTCACAGGGTTAAAGCTTACTCTATATTTCCAAGTATGAATGGCATTCTTTGAGAGTTCCGTGAAGGGATAATAAGTGGCAACCAGAGGCGTGTGTTGAGCAAGGAAATGTCTTCTTTCGAAAATTGGAGAGAAACTTTCTGCACAACTCTTTTGTGATGTTTGTATTCATCTCATAGAGTTAAATCATTCTTTGGATTGAGCAGTTTGAAATCACTGTTTCTGTGGAATCTGAGAAAGGACATTTGGAAACGCTCTTTAGAATATCCTGAAAAAGGAACAACCTCAAAGAGAACCCAGAAGGAAGCTTTCTGTGAAACTCCTCTGTGTCACGTGAATTCCGCTCACACAGTTAAGCTTCTCTTTTCATTGAGCATTATCATAACACTGATTTTGTTTAGGCTGCGACGGGAATTTTGGCAGCGCTTTGAGGCTGATGATGAGAAAGGAAATGTCTTCAGCTAGAAACTGGCAGATGCTCTCTGAGGAGCTGCTTTGTGATGTGTGCATTCCACTCACAGAAATGTACCTTTCCTCTCAAAGAGAGTTGCAGAAGCCCTTTTGGAGAAAAGGCTACCAAGAGACATTCGGGACTATAGGGACGGCTATGGTGAAAAGGGAAATGTCCTGAGACAAATGCTGAATAGAAGATTTCTGTGAAACCGCTTTGTATTAGATATATTTCCTCATCTCACATAGTTAAAATTTTACTTATATTACGCAGTTTGTAAACTCTGACCTGCACAGAACCACGAAGGGACATTCGGGAGCACATTCAAGCCTACAGTGAAAGAGGAGATATCTTCAGATGAAAACCGGAGAGAAGCTTTCTGAGAAACGACTTTGTGATGTATGCATTCCACTCAGGTAATTATTCCTACTTTCTCACAGGGCAATGTTTGAACACTGTTCCTGTGAAAACGAAAATGTGATATTACCGAGCACACTGAGGACTATGGCGAATAGTGAAATATACTGAAATATAATCGAGGAAGAAACGTTCCAAAAATCTACTCTCTGATAGGTGCATTCACTTCACAGAGTTAATGCTTACTCTATGTAACCCAGTTTCGAAACTCTGTCTTTGAAGAATCTGTGAAGGGATATTTAGTGATGTCCAAAGGCTTCTAGTGAGCAAGGAAACATATTCCAATGAAAACTGCAGAGAAACTTTCTGAGCAACTGCTTTGTGATGTATGTATTCGTCTCATAGAGTTAAACCATTCTTTGTTTAGAGCAGCTTGAAATCACTGTTTTTGTGGAATCTGAGGAAGGACATTTGGTAATGATCCTTAGAATATAGAGAAATAATTATCCTCAGGTAAAATCCAGAAAGAAACTTTCTGTGGAACCACTCTCAGTCATCTTAATTCCTCTCGTGCAGTTTTGCCTCAATTTTCATTGAGCAGTTTTCTAACCCTGTGTATGTTTAGCGTGTGATGGGATATTCGGGAGCACATTGAGGTTAACAGTGAGAAAGGAAATATGTTCAGACCACAACTGGAGAGAAGATTTCCGAGTAACCGCTTTGTGATGTGTGCATTCAACTGACAGTTTTATACCTCTCTATATCACCAAGTGATATTCAGGAGTGTGTTAATGCTGATGGTGAAAAGGGAAATAGCATCAGACAAAAAATGGATTCACTTCACAGAGTTAATGCTTACTCTATGTAACCGAGTTTCAAAACTCTTTCTTTGACGAATCTGTGAAGGGATATTTAGCAATGCCTGAAGGCTTCTAGTGAGCGAGGAAACATATTCCGATGAAAACTGCAGAGAAACTTTCTGAGCAACTGCTTTGTGATGTATGTATTCGTCTCATAAAGTTAAACTGTTTTTTTTGGAGGAGCTTGAAATCACTATTTTTGTGGAATCTGAGGAAGGACATTTGGGAATGATCCTTAGAATATGGAGAAAGAATTATCCTCAGGTAAAATCCAGAAAGAAACTTTCTGTGGAATCGCCCTCAGTCATCTTAATTCCTCTTGCGCAGTTTTGTCTCAATATTCATTGAGCAGTTTTCTAACCCTGTGTATGTTTAGCATGTGATGGGATATTCGGGAGCTCTTTTCATTGAGCAGCATCATAGCACTGTTCTTGTTTACTCTGAGAAGGTATATTCAGGAGTGCTTAGAGAATCATGGTGAGAAAGCAAACATCTTCAGATAGAAACTGAAGAGGACCTTTCTGAGGAGCTGCTTTGTGATGTGTGCATTCCACCCACAGAAATATACCTTTCTTCTCCTAGAGGATTCTGGATCCGTTTTGGAGAAAAAGCTACCAAGAGACATTCGAGAATTTACGGATGGCTATGGTGAAAAAGGAAATATCCTCAGACAAAAACTGAAAAGATTTCTGTGAAACTGCTTTATTTTAGACATATTTAAACATATTTATTTTAGACATATTTATTTATCTCACATAGTTAAAGCAGATTCAGGACTACGGTGTAAAGGAAAATATCTTCAGATAAAAACTGGAAAGAAGCTTTCTGTGAATCTGCTTTTTGCTATGTTTATTCAACTCCTATTGTTGAAGCTTTCTTTATATTACACAGCTTGGAATCTCCCTCGTGGATGGATCCACGAAGGGATATTTGAAATCACATACGGGACTATGGTGAAATAGGAAATATAGTCTGATAAACACTGGAGAGAAGTTTTCTGAGAATCTCGTTGGTGTTGTGTGCATTACACTCAAAGAGGCATAACTTTCTTCTCATAAGGCACAACTTGAACACAGTTCCTGTAAAATTAAAGAGTGATATTTGGAGCACATTGAAGACTATGCTAAAAAGTGAAATGTCTTCCAATAAAAAAGAGAAAGAAGCAGTCTAAGAAACTGCTTTCTGACAAGTCCATTCTTTTCACATGGTTAAATCTTACTCTACATTTCCCAGTTTGAAAGTCTGTCTCTGAGGGTTCTGCGAAGGGATTATAAGTGGCAACCGGAGGTCTGCGTCAAACAAGGAAATGTCTTCCTTCTAAAATTGGAGAGAAGCTTTCTTTGCAACTCTTTTGTGATAGTTGTATTCATCTCATAGAGATAAATCATTCTTCAGATTGAGCAGTTTGAAATCACTGTTTCTGTGGAATCTGAGAAAGGACATTTGGAAACTCTCTTTAGAATATACTGAAAAAGAAAAAACATCAGAGAGAAACCAGATGAAAGCCTTCTGTGAAACTGCTCTGTGTCATGTGCAATCTCCTCACAAATCTAAGCTTCCCTTTTCGTTGAGCAGCATCATAGCACTGTTTTTGTTTAGTCTGAGAAGGCATTTTCAGGACTGCTTTGAGACTCACAGTGAGAAAGGAAACATCTTCAGACAGAAACTGTAGAGAAGCTTTCTGAAGAGCTGCTTTGTGACGTGTGCATGTGACTCACAGAAATATATCTTTCTTCTTCTAGAGGATTCTGGAATCCCTTTGGGAGAAAGAACTACCAAGAGACATTCGTGTGTATATGGAGGGCTATGGTAAAAAAGTAAATATCCTCAGCCAGCAACTAAAAAGTAGATATTTGTGAAACTGCTTTGTGTTAGATATATTTATTCATCTCACATAGTTAAAACTTTTGTTATATTATGCAATTTGGAAATTTTGTCATGCACAGATCCGCAAAGGGACATTCGGGAGCACATTCAGGCCTACGGTGAAAGAGGAGTTATCCTCAGATAAAAACTGGATAGAAGCTTTCTGAGAAACTCCTTTGTAATGTAAGCATTCCACTCAGGGAGTTATAACTCGTTTCTCACAAGGTAGTGCTTGAACACCATTCCTGTGAAATGGAAAAAGTGATTTTTCGGAGTGGAATGTTGACTATGGCGAATAGGGAAATATACTGAAATAAAATCGAAAAATAGGTGTTCCAAGAACCTGATCTCTGATAAGTGCATTCACTTCGCAGAGTTAATGCTTACTCTATGTTGCTGAGGTTCAAAACTCTCTCTTTGAAGAATCTGTGAAGGGATATTTAGTGACATCCTGAGGGTTCTGGTGAGCAAGGAAACGTCTTCCAATGAAACCTGCAGAGAAACATTTTGAGCAACTGCTTTGCAATGTGTGTATTCATCTTATAGAGTTAAACCATTCTTTGGATTGAGCAGCTGGAAATCACTGTTTTTGTGGAATCTGAGGAAGGACATTTGGGTACGATACTTAGAATATGGAGAAAGATATATTATCGGGTAAAATCCAGAAGGAAGCTTTCTGTGAAACTATTCTGTGTCGTCTTAATTCCTCTCGCTCAGGTGAGCCTCTCTTTTCATTGAGCAGTTTCTCACAATGTGTATGTTTAGCGTGTGATGGGATATTCGGGAGCATTTTGAGGATTATGGTGAAAAAAGAAATATGCTTAGAACGAAACTCTAGAGAAGCTTTCCGAGGAACTGCATTGTGACGTGTGCATTCCACTCACAGTGTTATACCCCTGTACTCATGCAGCGTTGGGGAAACCCTTTTGGAGAAACAGGAATCAAGTGATATTGAGGAGCATGTTAATGCCGAAGGTGAAAAGAGAAGCAGCCTCAGATAAAAACTGGAAAGAAGCTTTCCAGGAAACTACTCTGTGATATGTGTAATCATATCACATAGATACAGCTTTCTTTACATTACGCAGCTTGGGAACTGTGATGGACGAATCCTTGATGGGACGTTCGGGAGCACATTCAGGACTATGGAGAAAAAGAAAATATCTTGAGATAAAAACTGGAAAGAAGCTGTCTGTGAATCTGCTTTTTGTTGTATTTGTTCATCTCATATAGTTGAAGCTTCCTTAACATTACGTGGCTTGGAAACTCACTCGCGGATGGACCTGCAAAGGGATACTTGGGATCACATTCGGGCCTATGGTGAAATAGGAAATATGGTCAGATAAAAACTGGAGAGAAGCTTTCTGAGAAACTGCTTGGTGATGTGTGCATTCCACTCAGGGAGTTATAACTTTCTTCTCATAAGGCACAGTATGAACACTGTTCCTGTAAAACCAAAAGAGTGATATTCAGAGCACATTGCACATTATGCCAAAAAGTGAAATGTCGTCCAGTAAAAAACAGAAAGAAGCACTTGAAGAAACTGCTCTGTGACATGTTCATTCTTTTCACAGGGATAAAGCTTACTCTACATTTCCCAGTTTGAATGTCGGTCTTTGAGGTTTCTGTGAAGGAATATTAAGTGGCAAGTGGAGGCCTGTGTCGAGCAAGGAAATGTCTTCCATCGAAAATCGGAGAGAATCTTTTTGTGCAACTCTTTTGAATTGTATGTATTCATCTCATAGAGTTAAAACATTGTTTGGATTGAGCAGTTTTAAATCAGTCTTTCTGTGGAATTTGAGAAATCATATTTGGAAACGCTCTATGGAATACACTGAAAAAGGAATAACCTCAGATGGAACCAGAAGGAAGCTTTCTGTGAAACTGCTCTGTGTCACCTGAATTCTGCTCACACAGTTAAACTTCTCATTTCATAGAGCAGTATCAGAACACTGTTTTTGTTTAGTCTGTGAATGGATAATCTGGAGTGCTTTGAGGCTTACAGTGATAAAGTAAACGTATTTAGATTGAAACTGGTGACAAGCTTTCTGAGGAGCCGTTTTGTGGCATGTGTGTTCCACTCACTGAAATATACCCTTCTTCTCATAGAGTATTCCGGAATCCCTTTTGGAGGAAAACCTACGAAGAGACATTCAGGACTATAGGGGCGGCTATAGTGTAAAGGAAATATCCTCAGACAAAAACTGGAAAGAAGATTTCTGTGAAATTCCTTTGTGTTAAATATATTTATTCATCGTGCATAGTTTAAACTTTTTTTATATTACGCAGTTTGTTAACTCCGTCATGCACGGATCCATGAAGGAACATTCACCAGCACATTCAGGCCTACGATGGAAGAGGAGATATCTACAGATAAAAACTGGATAGAAGCTTTCTGAGAAACAACTTTTTGATGTATGCATTCCACTCAAGGAGTTATACCACTTTTCTCACAATGCAGGGTTTGAATAATGTTCCTGTGAAACAGAAAAAGTGATATTTCGGAGCGCACTGAGGACTACAGCGAATAGCGAAATATAGTGAAATAAAATGAGGAAGAAGTGTTTCAAGAATCTGCTCTCTGATATATGCATTCACTTCACAGAGTTAATGCTTACTCTATGTTACCCAGTTTCGAAATGCTGTCTTTGAAGAATCTGTGAAGTGATATTTAGGGATGCATGGAGGCTTGTGGTGAGCAAGGAAACGTCTTCTGATGAAACCTGCAGAGAAACTTTCTGAGCAACTGCTTAGCGATGTGTGTATTCATCTCCTAGAGTTAAACCATTCTTTTGATTGAGCAGCTTGAAGTCACTGTTTTTGTGACAAATGAGGAAGGACATTTGGGAATGATTCTTAGAATATGAAGAAAGAAATATCCTCAGGTAAAATCCAGAAGGAAGCTTTCTGTGAAACTTCTCTGTGTCATCTTAATTCCTCTCCCTCAGTTAAGCCTCTCTCTTCATTGAGCAGTTTTCTAACCCTTTGTATGTTTACCGTGTGATGGGTTATTCGGGCGCACTTTGAGGTTTACCGTGAAAAAGGAAATATGTTTATACCAAAGCTGGAGAGAGGCTTTCCAAGGAACTGCTTTTTGACGTGTGCATTCCATTCACAGTGTTATACCTCTCTTCTCATACAGCCTCGGGGAAACCCTTTTGGAGAAATGGTACCACGTGATATTCAGGAGCATGGTGATGCCAATGGTGAATAGGGAAATAGCTTGAGACAAAAACTGGAAAGAAGTTTCTTGGAAACTACTCTGTGATCTATGTAATCATCTGACATATATTAAGCTTCCTTTACATTACACAGCTTGGAAACGGTCATGGACGGATCGAGGAAGGGACCTTGGGAAGCTCATACGGGACTATGGTGAAAAAGGAAATATCTTCAGAAAAAAACTGGAAAGAAGTTTTCTGTGAATCTGCTTTTTGCTATGTTTACTCATCTCACATAGATGAAGCTTTCTTTACATTGCGTGGCTGGGAAACTCACTCATTGATGGATCTGTGAAGGGATATTTGGGATCACATTCGAGTCTATGGTGAAATAGGAAATATATCCAGATAAAAACTGGAGAGAAGCTTTGTGAGAAACTGCTTGGTTATGTGTGTATTCCACTCAGGAAGTTATAACTTTCTTCCCATAAGACACAGCTGGAACACTGTTCCTGTAAAACCAAAAGAATGATAATCAGAGCACATTGAAGACTATGTCAAGAAGTGAAATATCATCCAATAAAAAAACAGAAAGAAGCACTCGAAGAAACTCCCCACTGACATGTCCATTCTTCTCACAGTGTTAAAGCTTACCCTACATTTCCAAGTATGAAAATCTGTCTTCGAGGGTTCTGTGAAGGTATAGTAAGTGGCAACTGGAGGCTGGTGTCGAGCAAGGAAATGTCTTCCATCGAAAATTGGAGAGAAGCTTTCTGCGCTCCTCTTTTGTGATGTTTGTATTTAACTCATAGAGTTAAAACTTTCTTGGGATTGAGCAGTTTGAAATCACTTTTTCTCTGGAATCTGAGAAAGGACAATTGAAAACCCTTTTTATAATACCCTGAAAAGGAAATAACTTCAGAGAGAAACCAAAAGGAAGCATTCTGTGAAACTGCTCTGTGTCACGTGAATTCCGCTCACACAGTTAAGCTTCTCTTTTCATTGAGCAGTATCATAACACTGTTTTTGTTTAGTCTGTGAAGGGATATTCAGGAGTGCTTTGAGACTTACGGTGAGAAAGGAAAAGTATTCTGATAGAAACTGGAGAGAAGCTTTCTGAGGAGCTGCTTTGTCACGTGTGAATTCCACTCACAGAATGACGTGTTCACTCCACTCACAGAATGACGTGTGCATTCCACTACTCATTCTTCTCCTAGAGGATTCTGGTATATCTTTTGGAGAAAATGCTACCAAGAGACATTCGGGAGTGTAGGGATGTCTATGGTGAAAAAGGAAATATCCTCAGACAAAAACTGGAAAGAAGATTTCTGTGAAATTGCCTGTGTTAGCTACATTGATTCACCTCACATAGTTAAAAGTTTTCTTATAATAGGCAGTTTGGAAAATCCATCCTGCACAGATTCACAAAGTGACATTCGGGAGCACATTCACGCCTACAGTGAGTGAAGAGATACCTTTAGATAAAAAGTGGAGAGAATATTTCTGAGAAACAACTTTGTGATGTATGCCTTCTATTGACGGAGATATACCTCTTTGCTCATAAGGCTATGTTTGAACACTCTTCCTGTGAAACCGAAAAAATGATATTTCGGAGCACATTCGGGACAATGGCAAATAGTGAAATATACTGAAATAAAATCGAGGAAGAAGTGTTCCAAGAATCTGCTCCCTGATATGTGCATTCACTTCACAGAGTTAATGCTTACTCTACGTTGTCCAGTTTCGAAACTCTGTCTTTGAAGGATCTGTGAAGGCATCTTTTGAGACGCCCAGAGGCTGGTGGTGAGCAACGAAAGGTCTTCCGATGAAACCTGCAGAGAAACTTTCTGAGCAATGGCTTTGCAATGTGTGCATTCGTCTCATAGAGTTATACCGTTCTTTTGATTGAACAGCTTGAAATCACTGTTTTTGTGGAATGTGAGGGGGACATTTGGGAAGGATCCTTAGAACATGGGGAAAGAAATATCCTCAGGGAAAATTCAGAAGGAAGCTTTCTGTGAAACTGCTCTGTATCATCTTAATGACTCTCACTCAGTTAAGCCCCACTTTTCATTGACCAGTTTTCTAACCCTGTGTATGCTTAGCGTGTGACGGGATATTTGGAAGCACTTTGAGGCTTACTGTGAAAGAGGAAATATGTTCAGACCAAAACTGGAGAGAAGCTTTCTGAGGAAGTGCCTTGTGACGTGTGCATTCCACTCACAGTGTTATACTTCACTTCCCGTACAGCGTTGGGGAATCCATTTTGGAGAAACAGGTACCAAGTGATATTCGGGAGCATGTTGGTACCAATGGTGAAAAGGGAAATAGCCTCAGACTAAAACTGGAAAAAGCTTTCTAGGAAACTACTCTGTGATATGTGTAATCATCTCACATAGATAATACTTTCTTTACATTACGCAGCTTGGAAACTCTCATGGAAGGAATCTTGAAGGGATCTTTGGAAACAATTTGAGGACTATGGTAAAAAATGAAATATCTTCAGATAAAAACGGGAAAGAAGCTTTCTGTGAATCTGCTTTTTGCTATGTTTATTCATCTCACAAAAATTAAGCTTTCCTTTCTTTTTGAGACGGAGTCTCGCTCTGTTGCCCAGGCTGGAGTGCAGTGGCCGGACCTCAGCTCACTGCAAGCTCCGCCTCCCGGGTTTATGCCATTCTCCTGCATCAGCTTCCCGAGTAGCTGGGA
>NW_012120121.1:282275-296336 GCF_000951035.1 Colobus angolensis palliatus | reverse complement strand
CAGGATGGTCTCGATCTCCTGACCTCGTGATCCGCCCGTCTTGGCCTCCCAAAGTGCTGGGATTACAGGCTTGAGCCACCACGCCCGGCCAAAAATGAAGCTTCCTTGACATTACACAGCTTGGAATCTGCCTCGTGGATGAATCCACGAAGGGATATTTGGGATCACATTTGGGCCTACAGTGAAATAGGAAGCAGTCATATCAAAATGGGAGAGAAGGTTTCTGAGAATTTCCTTGGTGACATGTGCATTCCACTCAGGGAGTTATAACTTTCTTCTCGTAAGGCACAATTTGAACACTGTTCCAGTAAAACCAAAAGAGTGATATTTGGAGCACATTGAAGACTATGGCAAAATTGAAATGTCCAATAAAAAACACAGAGAAGAAATCGAAGAAACTGCTCTCTGCCATGTCAATTGTTACACTGGATTGAAGCTTACTATACATTTCCCAGCTTAAAAGTTGGTCTTTGAGGGTTCTGCGAAAGGATAGTAAGTGGCAACCAGAGGCGTATGTCGAGCAAGGAAATGTCTTCAATCGAATATTTGAGAGAAGCGTTTTGCGCAACTCTTTTGTGAAGAGTGACTTCATCTCATAGAGTTAAATCATTCTTTGGATTGAGCAGTTAGAAAAGACTGTTTCTGTGAAATCTGAGAAAGGACATTTGTACACGCTCTTTAGAATACCCTGAAAAACAAATAACCTCAGAGAGAAACCAGAAGCAAGCTTTCTGTGAAATTGCTCTGTGTCACGTGAATTCTGCTCACACAGTGATGCTTCTCTTTTCACTGAGCAGTATCAAACACTGTTTTTGTTTAGTCTGAGAAGGGATATTCAGGGATGCTTTGAGGCTTAGGTGAGGAAGGAAACGTCTTCAGAGAGAAACTGGAGTGAATCTTTCTGAGGAGCAGCTTGGTGACGTGTTTATTCCACTCACAGAATTTCACTCACAGAATGACGTGAGCATTCCACTCACAGAATGACGTGTCCATTCCACTCACCTTTCTTCTCCTAGAGGATTCCGTATTCCCTTTTGGATAAAAAGCTACCAAGTGTCATTCAGGAGTATAGGGATGGCTATGGTGAAAAAGAAAATATCCTGAGACAAAAACTGGAGAGAAGATTTCTGTGAAACTGCTTTGTGTTAAATGTATTTATTCATCTCACATAGTTAAAACTTTTGTTTTATTACACAGTTTGGAAACTCCGTCATGCACATATCTGTGAAGGGACATTCGGGAGCACATTCAGGCCTACGGTGAAAGAGGAGATATCTTCAGATAAAAAGTGGATATAAACTTTCTGAAAAACGATTTTGTGATGTATGCATTCCACTCAGGGAGCTATACCTCTTTTCTCACAAGGCAGTGTTTGAACACTCTTCCTGTTAAACTGAAAAAGTGATATTTCAGAGCGCATTGAGGACTACGGTGAATAGTGAAATATGCTGAAATAAAATCGAGAAAGAAGTGTTCCAAGAATCTGCTCTCTGATATGTCCATTCACTTCACACATTTAATGCTTACTTTATGATGCTCAGTTTCGAAACTCTGTCTTTGAAGAATCTGTGAAGGGATATTTAGTGACACCTGGAGGCTGGTGGTGAGCAAGGAAATGTCTTCCGATGAAACCTGCACAGAAACCTTCTGAGCAACTGCTTTGCAATGTTTGTATTTGTCTCATAGAGTTAAACCGTTCTTTGTATTGAACAGCTTGAAATCACTGTTTTTGTGGAATCTGAAGAGGGACATTTGGGAACGATTATTAGAACATGGAGAAAGAAGTATTCTCGGGTAAAATCCAAAAGGTAGCTTTCTGTGAAACTGCTCAGTGTTGTCTTAATTCCTCTCACTCAGTTAAGCCTCTCTTTTCATTGAGCAGTTTTATATCCCTGTGTATGTTTAGCGTGTGATGTGATATTCGGGAGTACTTTGAGGTTTACGGTGAAAAAAGAAATATGCTCAGACCGAAACTGGAGAGAAACTTTCCGAGGAAATGCTTTGCTTCATGTGCATTCCAGCCAGAGTGTTATACCTCTCTTCTCATACAGTGTCGGGGAAACCCTTTTGGAGGAACAGGTACCAAGTGATATTCGGGAGCATGTTGATGCCGATGGTGAAAAGGGAAATAGCCTCGGAGAAAAACTGTAAAGAAGTTTTCTAGGAAACCACTCTTTGATATGCGTAATCATCTCACATAGATAAAGCTTTCTTTACATTACACAACTTAGAAACTGTCATGGACGGATCCAGGAAGGGACCTTTGGGAGCATATTCAGGACTGTGGTGAAAAAGGAAATCTCTTCAGATAAAAACTAGAAAGAAGGTTTCTGTGAATCTACTTTTTGCTCTGTTTATTCATCTGACAGAGATGAAGATTCCTTTTCGTTATGCCATTTGGAAACTCCCTTTTGGATGGATCCATGAAGGGATATTTGGGATCATACTCGGGCCTATGGTGAAATAGGAAATATAACCAGATAAAAACTGGAGAGAAACTTTCAGAGGAACTGCTTGGTGACGTGTGCATTCCTCTCAGGGAGTTATAACTTTCTTCTCATAAGGCACAATTTGAGCACTGTTGCTTTAAAACCAAAAGAGAGATATTTGGAGCACACTGGAGACTACGTTAAAATTGAAATGTCCAATAAAAATCAGAGAGAAGCACTGGAAGAAACTGCTCTCTGACAAGTCTGCTTTTACACATGGTTAAAGCTTACTCTACATTTCCCAGTTTGAAAATCGATCTGAGTGCATTCTGCGAAGGGATAGTGAGTGGCAATCGGAGGCCTGTGTCAAGCAAGGAAATGTCTTCCATCGAAAATTGGAAAGAAGCATTCTACGCAAGTCTTTTCTGAAGTTTGTGCTTATCCCATAGAGTTAAATCATTCATTGGCTTGAGCAGTTTGAAATCACAGTTTCTGTGGAATCTGAGAAAGAACATTTGGAAACTCTCTTTAGAATATCCTGAAAAAGAAATAACCTGAGAGAGAATCCACAAGGAATCTTTCTATGAAACTGTTCTGTGTCACGAGAATTTCGCTCACACATTTAAGCTTCCCTTTCATTGAGCAGTATCATAACACTGTTTTTGTTTACTCTGCAAAGGGACATTCAGGAGTGCTTTGAGGCTTACGGTGAGAAAGGAAACATCTTCAGATAGAAACTGGAAAGAAGCTTTCTGAGGAACTGCTTTGTGACATGTGCATTCCATTCACAGAATTACACTCACAGAATGACATGTGCATTCCACTCACAGAATGACATGTGCATTCCACTCACCTTTCTTCTCCTAGAGGATTCCAGAATCCCGTTCGGAAAAAAAGCTACCAAGAGACATTCGATATTATAGGGATGGCTATGGTGAAAAAGGAAATATCCTCAGACAAAAACTGGAAAGAAGATTTCCGTGAAACTGCTTTGTGTTAGATATATTTATTCATCTCGCATAGTTAAAACTTTTCTTATAATACGAAGTTTGGAAACTCCGTCATGCACAGATCCATGAAGAGATATTCAGGAGCACATTCCGGCCTACAGTGAAAGAGGAGATATCTTCAGATAAAAAGAGGAGAGAAGCTTTCTGAGAAACGACTTTGTGATGTATGCATTCCACTCAGGGAGTTATACCTCTTTTCTCACAAGGCATTGTTTGAACACATCGTTCCTGTGAAACCAAAAAAGTGGTATATTGGAGCGCATTGAGGACTATGGTGCATAGTGAAATATACTGAAATAAAATCAAGGAAGAAGCATTCCAAGAATCTGCTCTCTGATATGCGCATTCACTTCACAGAGTTAATGCTTCCTGTATGTTGCCTAGTTTCAAAACTCTGTCTTTGAAGGAAATGTGAAGGGATATTTAGTGACGCCCGGAGGTTTGTGGTGAGCAAGGAAACGTTTTCCGATGAAACCTCCAGAGAAACTTTCAGACCAACTGCATTGCTATGTGTGTATTCGTCTCATAGAGTTAAACCATTCTCTGGATTGAACAGCTTGAAATCACTGTTTTTGTAGAATCTGAGGGAGGACATTTGAGAACAATCCTTATAACATGGAGAAAGAAATATTCTCAGGGAAAATCCAGAAGGAAGCTTTCTGTGAAACTGTTCTGTGTTGTCTTAATTCCTCTTGCTCAGGTAAGCCTCTCTTTTCATTGAGCAGTTTTCTCACCCTGTGTATGTTTAGCGTGTGATGGGATATTCGGGAGCACTTTGAGGCTTACGGTGAAAAAGGAAATATGCTCAGAACGAAACTCTAGAGAAGCTTTCCAAGGAACTGCACTTTGACGTGTGCATTCCCTCACAGTGTTATACCCCTCTCCTCATGCAGAGTCGGGGAAACCCTTTTTGAGAAACAGGTACCAAGTGGTATTGAGGAGCATGTTAATGCTGATGGTGAAAAGGGAAGTAGCCTCAGAAAAAAACTGGAAAGATGCTTTTTAGGAAATGAAACTGTGATATGTGTAATCACCTCACATAGATAAAGCTTTCTTTACATTACAGAGCTTCAAAATTTTCATGGATGGATCCATGAAGGGACATTCGGGAGCAGATTCAGGAGTATGGTGAAAAAGGAAATATCTTCATATAAAAACTGGAAAGAAGTTTTCTGTGAATCTGCTTTTTGCTATGTTTATTCATCTCATATAGATGAAGCTTTTTTTACATTACACAGCTTGGAAACACCCTCGTGGATGGATCTGCGAAGAGATATTTCGGATCACATTCAGGCCAATGGTGAAATAGGAAGTATAGTCAGATAAAAACTGGAGAGAAGTTTTCTGAGAAACTGCTTCATGATGTATGCATTACACTCAGAGAGTTGTAACTTTCTTCTCATAAGGCACAGTTTGAACACTGTTCCTGTAAAACCAAACGAGTGATGTTTGGAGCACATTGAGGATTATGGCAAAAAGTGAAACGTCGTCCAATAAAAAACATAGAGAAGCACTCGAAGAAACTGCTCTCTGACATGTCCATTCTTTTCACAGGGTTAAAGCTTACTCTATATTTCCCAGTTTGAAAGTCGGTCTTTGAGGGTTCTGCGAAGGGATAGTAATTTGCAACCAGAGGCCTATGAGAGGGAAGTGAAAGCCTTCCATCCAAAATTTCAGAGAAGCTTTCTGCGCAACTCCATTGTGATGTTTGTATTCATCTCATAGAGTTAAATTATTCTTTGGATTGAGCAGTCTGAAATCACTGTTTCTGTGGAATCTGAGAAAGGACATTTGGAAACGGTCTTTAGAATATCCTGAAAAATAAATAACCTCAAAGAGAAACCAGAAGGAAGCTTTCTGTGAAACTGCTCTGTGTCATGTGAATTTTGGTCACACAGTTAAGATTCTCTTTCATTCAGTGGTATCATAGCACTGGTTTTGTTTATTCTGCGAGGGGATATTCAGGAGCACTTTGAGGCTGATGGTGAGAAATGAAACGTCTTCAGATAGAGACTGAATAGAAGCTTTCTGGGGAGCTGCTTTGTGACGTTTGCATTCCCATCACAGAAATATACCTTTATTCCCTAGAGGATTCTGAAATCCCTTCTGGAGAAAAAGATACCAAGAGACATTCGGGAGTATAGGGAGGGCTATAATCAAAAGGAAATATCCTCAGACCCAAACTGGAAAAAGATTTCTGTGAAACTGCTTCGTGTTAGATATATTCATTCATCTCACATAGTTAAACCTTGTCTTATATTACGTGGTTTGGAAACTCCGTCATGCACAGATCCACGAAGGGACTTTCGGGAGCACATTCAGGCCTACAATGAAAGAGTAGATATCTTCAGATAAAACTGGATAGAAGCTTTCTGAGAAACTGCTTTGTGATGTATGCATTCCACTCAGGGAGTTAGACCTCTTTTCTCACAAGGCAGTGTTTGAACACTGTTCCTGTGAAACTGAAAAAGTGATATTTCGGAGTGCATTGAGAATGATGGCAAATAGTGAAATATACTGAATTAAATCGAGGAAGAAGCGTTCCAAGAATCTGCTCTCTGATATATGCATTTACTTCACAGAACAAAAGCTTACTCCATGTTGCCCCGTTTCAAAACTCTGTTTTTAAAGGATCTGTGAAGGGATGTTTAGTGATGCCCAGAGGCTTGTGGTGAAGAAGGAAATGTCTTCCGATGAAACCTGCAGAGAAAATTTCTGAGCAACTGCTTTGCAATGTGTGTATTCGTCTCATAGATGTACAACATTGTTTTGATTGAGCAGATTGAAATCACTGTTTTTGGGGAATCTGAGGAAGGACATTTGGAAATGATCCTTAGATTATGGAGAAAGAAATATCCTCAGGAAATATCCAGTAGGAAGCTTTCTGAGAAACTGCTATGTGTTGTCTTAATTCCTCCTGCTCAGTTAAGTCTCTCTTTTCATTGAGCAGTTTTCGAACCCTGTGTGTATTTAGAGTGTGATGGAATATTCGGGAGCACTTTGAGGCTTACGGTGAAAAAAGAAATATGTTCGGACCGAAACTGGAGAGAAGCTTTGCGAGGAACTGCTTTGAGATTGTGCATTACACTCACAGTGTTATACCTCCCTTCTCATACAGCATCGGGGAAACCCTTTTGGAGAAACAGGTACCAAGTGATATTCAGGAGCATGTTGATGCAGATGGTGGAAAGGGAAGTAGACTCAGACAAAAAATTTAAAGAAGCTTTCTAGGATACTCCTCTGTGGTATGTGTAATCATCTCACATAGACAAATCTTTCTTTTTATTTCACAGCCTGGAAACTTTCATAGACATATAAACAAAGGGACCTTCGGGAGCACATTCAGGACTATCGTGAAAAAGGAAATATCTTCAGATAAGAACTGGAAAGAAGCTTTGTGTGAATCTGCTTCTTGCTATATTTATTCATCTCATATAGATGAAGCTTTCCTTACATTATGCAGCTTGGAAACTCCCTCGTGGATGGATCCACAAAGGCATATTTGGAATCACATTCAGACCTATGGTGAAATAGGAAATATAGTCAGAAGAAAACTGAAGAGAAATTTTCTAAGAAACTGATTGGTGACGTGTGCATTCCACTCAGGGTGTTACAACTTTCTTCTCATTAGGCACAGTTTGAACACTGTTCCTGTAAAACCAAAAGAGTGATATTCGGAGCACATTGTATATTTTGCCAAAAAGTGAATTAAAAAGTACAAAGAAGGACTCGAAGAAACTGCTCTCTGGTATGTACATTCTTCTCACAGGATTAAAGGTTAGTCTACATTTCCCAGTTTGAAAGTCGGTTCTTGAGGGTTCTGTGAAGGTATGGTAAGTGGCAATCGGAGGCCTGTGTTGAGCAAGGAAATGTCTTCCATCAAAAATTGGAGAGAAGTTTTCTGTGCAACTCTTTTGTGATGTTTGTATTCATCTCATGGAGTTAAATCATTCTTTGGATTGAACAGTGTGATATCACTATTTCTGTGGAATCTGAGAAAGGACATTTGGAAACACTCTTTAGAATATCCAGAAAAAGGAATAACATCAGAGAGAAACCAGAAGGTAGCTTTCTGTGAAACTGCTCTGTGTCACGTGTATTCCGCTCACAAAATGAAGCTTCTCTTTTCATTGAGGAGTATCATAACATAGTTTTCATTTAGTCTGAGAGGGGATATTCAAGAGTGCTTTGAGTCTTACAGTGAGAAAGAAAACATCTTCAGATAGATACTGGAGAGAAGGTTTCTGAGGAGCTGCTTTGTGACGTTTGCATTCCACTCACAGAAATATACCTTAGTTCTCCAAGAGGATTCCGGAATTTCTTTTGGAGAAAAAGCTACCAAGAGACCTTCGGGAGTTTAGGGATGGCTCTGGTGAAAAAGGAAATGTCCTCAGACATAAACTGGACAGAAGATTTCTGTGAACCTGCTTTGTATTACCTATGTTTATTCATCTCTCCTGGTTAAAACTTTTCTTATATTATGCAGTTTGGAAACTCCGTCATGCTTGGATCTGCAAAGTGACATTCGGGAGCTCATTCAGGCCTACGGTTAAAGAGGAGATATCTTCAGATAAAAACTAGATAGAAGCTCTCTGAGAAAGTACATTGTGACGCATGCATTCCACTCAGGATTTATACCTCGTTTCTCACAAGGCAGTGTTTGAACACTGTTCCTCTGAAACCGAAAAAGTGATATTTCCGAGCACAATGAGGACTATGGCGAATAGGGAAGTATACTGAAATAAAATCGAGGAGCAAACATTCCAAGAATCTGTTCTCTGATATGTGCATTCACTTCACAGAGTTAATGCTTACTGTATGTTTCCCAGTCTCGAAACTCTGTCTTCAAAGAATCTCTGAAGGCATATTTAGTGACGCCCGGTGGCTTGCAGTGAGTGAGCAAATGTCTTCCGATGAAACTTGCAGAGAATCTTTGTGAGCAACTGCTTTGTGATGTGTGTATTCATCTCATAGAGTTAAA
This sequence comes from Colobus angolensis palliatus, assembly GCF_000951035.1. Lineage (NCBI taxonomy): Eukaryota > Metazoa > Chordata > Mammalia > Primates > Cercopithecidae > Colobus > Colobus angolensis. Next base: position 287,916 of record NW_012120121.1, on the reverse strand, counting down.
CCATTGCTGGATTCAGCAGCTTGAAATCACTGTTTTTGTGGAATCTGAGGTAGGACATTTGGGAAGGATCCTTGGAATATGAAGAAAGAAATATCCTCAGGTAAAACCCAGAAGGAAGCTTCCTGTGAAACTGCTCTGTGTCGTCTTAATTCCTCTCGCTGAGTTAAGCCTCTCTTTTCATTGAGCAATTTTCTAACCCTGTTTATGTTTCGCGCGTGCTGGGATATTCGGGAACACTTTGAGGCTAACGGTGATAAAGGAAATATGTTCAGACCGAAACTGTAAAGAAACTTTCTGAGGAACTGCTTTGTGACGTGTGCACTCCACTCACAGTGTTATATCTCCCTTCACAAACAGCGCCCGGGAAACCCTTTTGGAGAAGCAGGTATCAAATGATATTCAGGAGCATGTTGATGCCAATGTTGAAAACGGAAATAGCCACAGACAAAAACTATAATGAAGCTTTCTAGGAAACGACTCTGTGATATGTGTAATCATCTCACATAGGTAATGGTTTCTTTATATTACCCAGCTTGGAAACTGTCATGGACGGATCCATGAAGGAGTCTTCGGGACCACATTCAGGGCTATGGTGAAAAAGAAAATATCTTCAGATAAAAACTGGAAAGAAGCTTTCTCTTCATCAGCTTTTTGCTATGTTTATTCATCTCACATAGGTGAAGCTTTCTTTACCTTAGGCAACTTGGAAATTCCCTCGTGGATGGATCCACAAAAAGATATTTGGGATCACATTCGAGTCTATGTTGAAGTAGGAAATGTAGTCAGATAAAAACTGCAGACAAGCTTTCTGAGAATCTGCTTGGTGATGTGAGCACTCAACTCATGGAGATACAGCTTTCTTCTCATAAGCCACAGTTTGAATACTGTTCTTGTAAAACTGAAAGAGTGATATTCGGAGCACATTGAATACTATGGCAAAGAGTGAAATGACGTACAATAAACAACAGAAAGAAGCACTCGAAGAAACTGCTCTCTGAAATGTCCATTGTTTTCACAGGGTTAAACTTTCCTCTACATTTCCCAGTTTGCAAGTCGGTCTTGAGAGTTCTGCCAAGGGATAGTAATTGGCAATGGGAGGACTGTGTCAAGCAAGGAAATGTCTTCCATCAAAAATCGGAGAGAATCTTTCCATCCAGTTCTTTTGTGATGTTTGTATTCATCTCATAGAGTTAAATCATTCTTTGTATTAAGCAGTTTGAAATCACTATTTCTGTGGAATCTGAGAAAGGACATTTGGAAACGTTCTTTAGAATATACTGAAATAGAAATACCTCAGAGAGAAACCAGAAGGAACATTCTGTGAAACTGCTCTGTGTCACGTGAATTCCACTCACACACTTAAGCTTCTCTTTTCATTGAGGAGTATCATAACACTGTTTTCATTTCATCTGAGAAGGGATATTCAGGAGCACTTTGTGTCTCACGGTAAGAAAGGAAAAGTCTTCAGATACAAACTGGAGAGAAGTTTTCTGAGGAGCTGCTTTGTCACGTGTGCATTCCACTCACACACTGACAGAAATATACCTTTCTTCTACTAGAGGATTCCAGAATTTCTTTTGGATAAAAAGCTAGCAACAGACATTCGAGAGTATAGGTAAGGCTTGGGTGAAAAAAGAAATATCCTAAGACAAACACTGGAACGAATATTTCTGTGAACCTGCTTTGTGTTAGGTATGTTTATTTATCTCTTCTAGTTAAAACTTTTCTTATATTACGCAGTTTTCAACCTCCATCACGCACGGATCCACGAAGTGACATTCGGGAGCACATTCAGGCCTGTGGTGAAAGAGGAGATATCTTCAGATAAAAACTGGATAGAAGCTTTCTGTGAAAGTACATTCTGATGTATGCATTCCACTCAGAGGGTTATACCTCTTTTCCCGCAACGAAGTGTTGAAACACTGTTCTTGTGAAACCGAAAATGTCATATTTTGGTGCACATTGAAGACTATGGAGAATAGTGAAATATACCGAAATAAAATCGAGGAAGAAGCGTTCCCAGAATATGCTCTCTGATATGTGCATTCACATCACAGAGTTAATGCTTACTCTATGTTGCCCATTTTCAAAACTCTGTTTTTAAAGAGTCTGTGAAGGGATATTTGGTGATGCCCAGAGGCTTGTGGTGAGTGAGGTAACATCTTCCGATGTAACCTGCAGAGAAACTTTCTGAGCAACTGCTTTGTGATGTGTGTATTCGTCTCATAGAGGTAAACCATTCTTTTGATTGAGCAGCCTGAAATCACTGTTATTGTGGCATCTGCGGAAGGACATTTCAGAACGATCCTTAGAATATGGAGAGAGAAATATCCTAAGGTAAAATCCTGAAGGAAGCTTTCTGTGAAACTGTTCTGGATGGTCATATTTCCTCCTGCTCAGTTAAGTCTCCCTTTTCATTGATCAGTTTTCTAACCCTGTGTACATTTAGCGTGTGATGGGATATTCAGGAGCCCTTTGAGGCTTACGGTGAAAAAGGAAATATGTTCAGACCGAAATTGGAGATAAGCTTTCCTAGGAACTGCTCTGTGACGTGTGCATTCCATACACACTGTTATACTTCTATTCTCATATAGCGCAGGGAAAACCCTTTTGGAGAAACAGGTATCAAGTGATATTAGGGAGCATGTTGATGCTGATTGCAAAAAGGAAAATGGCCTCAGGAAAAATGGGAAAGAAGCTTTCTAGGAAACTACTCTGTGATATGTATCATTATCTCACATAGATAAAGCTTACTTTACATTACACAGTTTGGAAACTGTCATGGAATAAATCACGAAATGACCTTCAGGAGCACATTCTGGACTATGGTGAAAAAGGAAATATCTTCAGATAAAAACGGGAAAGAAGCTTTCTGTGAATCTGCTTTTGCTATGTTTATTCGTCTCACACAGATGAAGCTTTCTTTACATTATGTAGCTTGGAAACTACCTCATTCATGGACCCGCGAAGGGATATTTGGGATCACATTCAGGCCTATGGTGAAATAGGAAATATAGTCAGATATAAATTGGAGGAAAGCTTTCTGAGAAACTGCTTAGTGACGTGTGCATTTCACTCAGGAAGTTATAACTTTCTTCCCATAAGGCACAGTTTGAACACTGTTCTTGTCAAACCAAAAGAGTGATATTCGGAGCACATTGCAGATTATGCCAAAAAGTGAAACGTATAAAAGCAGAAAGTAGGACTCAAAGAAACTGCTCTCTGACATGTACATTTTTTTCATAGGGTTAAAGCTTACTCTACATTTCCCAGTTTGAAAGTCAGTCTTTGAGGATTCTGCGAAGGGATAGTAAGTGGCTACCAGAGGCGTGTCTCAAGCAAGGAAATGTCTTCCATCGAAAATTGGAGAGAAACTCTCTGCATAAATCTTTTGTGATGTTTGTATTTATCTCACAGAGTTAAATCATTCTTTGGATTGAGCAGTTTGAAATCACTGTTTCTGTGGAATCTGAGAAAGGAATTTTGAGAACGCTCTTTAGAATATCCTGAAAAGGAGATAACCTCAGAGAGAAACCAGAAGGAAGCTTTCTGTGAATAGACTTTATGTCACGTGAATTCCGCTGACACAATTAAGCTTCTCTTTTCATTCAGCAGTATCATAACGCTGTTTTTGTTTAGTCTGTGAAGGGATATTCAGGACCACTTGGAGGCTTAAGGTGAGAAAGGAAACGTCTTCAGATAGAAACTGGAGAGAAGCTTTCTGAGGTGCTGCGTTGTGATGTGTGCATTCCACACAGAGAAGCATACATTTCTTCTCCAAGATGATTCCGGAATCCCTCTTGGAGAAATAGCTACCAAGAGACATTCGGTAGTAAAGGGACCACTGTGGTGAAAAAGGAAATATCCTAAGACAAAAAGTGGAAAGAAGATTTCTGTGAAACTGCTTTGTGTTAGATATACTTATTCATCTAGCATAGTTCAAACTTTTCTCATATTACGCAGTTTGGAAATTCTGTCATGAATGGATCCGCGAAGGGACATTCAGAAGCATATTCACACATATGGTGAAAGAGGATATACTTTCAGATGAAAACTGCATGGAAGCTTTATGAAAAACTACTTTGTTATGTATGCATTCCACTCAGGGAGTCACACCTCTTTTCTCACAATGCAGCGTTTGAACACTGTTCCTGTGAAACAGAAAAACTGATATTTCGGGGCGCATTGATGACTATGGCGAAGAGTAAAATATGCTGAAATAAAATCGAGGAAGAAGCCTTCCAAGAATTTGCTCTCTGATGTGTGCATTCACTTCAAAGTGTTAATGCTTACTCTATGTTGCCCAGTTTCGAAACTCTGTCTTTGAAGGATCTGTGAAGCGATATTTAGTGACCCCTGGAGACTTCTGCTGTGAAAGGAAACATCTTCCGATGAAACCTGCAGAGAAACTTTCTGAGCCACTGCTTTATGATGCGTCTATTAGTCTCATAGAGTTAAACCATTCCTTGGACTGAGCAGCTTGAAATAACTTTTTTTGTGGCATCTGAGTAAGGACACTTGGAAATGATCCTTATAATATGAAGAAAGAACTATCCTCAGATAAAACCCAGAAGGAAGCTTTCTGAGAAACTGCTCTGTGTCGTCTTAATTCCTCTTACTCATTTAAGCCTCTCTTTTCATTGAGCAGATTTCTAACCCTGTGTATGTTTAGAGTGTGATGGAATATTCGGGAGCACTATGAGCCTTATGATGAAAAAGGAATAATGTGCAGAGCGAAACTGGAGAGAGGCTTTCCGAGGAACTGCTTTGTGTCATGTGCATTCCATTACCAGTCTTATACCTCTCTTCGCATACAGTGTCGGGGAAGCCATTTGGGAGAAAAGGTGCCTAGTAATATTCGGGAGCATGTTGATTCCAATGAGGAAAAGGGAACTAGGCTCAGACAAAAACAGGAAAGAAGCTTTCTAGGAAACTACTCTGTGATTTGTGTAATCATCTCATATAGATAAAGCTTTTTTACATTACGCAGCTTGGAAATCGTCATGGACGGATCCACGAAGGGACCTTTGCGAGCACATTTAGGACCATGGTGAAAAAGGAAATATCTTCAGATAAAAATTAGAAAGAAGCTTTCTGTGAATCAGCTTTTTGCTATGTTTATTCATCTCACATAGATGAAGCTTTCTTTACATTACGCTGCTTGGAAACTCCCTTGTGGGTGGATCCGCGAAGGGATATTTGGGATCACATACAGGCCTATGGTGAAATAGGAAGTATAGTGAGATAAAAACTGGAGAGAAGCTTTCTGAGAAACTGCTTCGTGATGTGTGCATTCCACTCAGGGAGTTATAAATATCTTCGCATAAGGCACAGTTTGAACACTGTTCCTGTAAAACCAAAAGAGTGATATTCGGAGTATATTGAAGACTGTAGTAAAAAGTGAAATGTCATCGAGTAAAAAACAGAAAGAAACACTAGAAAAAACTTCTCTCTGACATGTCCATTCTTTTTTTTATTTTATTTTTTTATTTTTATTTTTTTGAATGTACACTTACAATTTATTGTGTGCATTTTCTAGCATTCAGGTTTATATTTAACATTAAACAAATATTTATTTATTTATTTATTTATTTATTTATTTATTTATTTTATTATTATTTTTTTAAATATATTTTTATTA
>NW_012120121.1:276181-280279 GCF_000951035.1 Colobus angolensis palliatus | reverse complement strand
ACAGCTAATATCATACTGAATGGGCAAAAACTGGAAAAATTCCCTTTGAAAACTGCCACAAGACAGGGATGCCCTCTCTCACCACTCCTATTCCACATACTGTTGGAAGTTCTGGCTAGGGAAATCAAACAAGAGAAAGAAATAAAGCGTATTCAGTTAGGAAAAGAAGAAGTCAAATTGTCCCTGTTTGCAGATGACATGATTGTATATTGACATGTCCATTCTTATCAGAGGGTTAAAGCTCACTCTACATTTCCCAGTTTGAATGTCAGTGTTTGAGGGTTCTGTGAAGGGATAGTAAGTGGCAACCAGAGACCTGTGTTGAACAAGGAAATATCTTCCTTCAAAAATCGGAGACAATCATTCTCTGTAACTCTTTTGAGATGTATGTATTCATCTCATAGAATTACATCATTTTTTAGATTGAGTAGTTTGAAATCACTGTTTCTGTGGAATCTGAGAAAGGACATTTGGAAACGCTCTTTAGAATATCCTAAATATAAATAACCTCAGAGAGAAACAAGAAGGAAGCTTTCTGTGAATCTCCTCTGTGCAACGTGAATTCCGCTCTCACAGTTAAGCTTCTCTTTTCGTTGAGCAGTATCATAACACTGTTTTTGTTTAGTCTGTGAAGGAATATTCAGGAGTACTTTGAGGCTTATGGTGAGAAAGGAAATGTCTTCAGATAGAAACTGGAGAGAAGCTTTCTGAGGAGCTGCTTTGTTACATGAGCATTCCACTCACAGAAGTATACATTTCTTCTCATAGTGGATTCCGGAATCCCTTTTGGAGAAAAAGCTGCCAAGAGACATTAGGGAGTACAGGGTTGGCTGTGGTGAAAAAGGAAATACCCTCAGAAATAAATTGGAAAGAAGATTTCTGTAAATCTGCTTCATATTAGATATATTTATTCATGTTGCATAGTTAAAACTTTTCTCATATTACGCAGTTTGGAAACTCCATCCTGCATGGATCCACAAAATGACATTCGGGAGCACATTCAGGCTTATGGCGAAAGAAGAGATATCTTCATTTTAAAACTGGATAGATGCTTTCTGAGAAACTACCTTGTGATGTATGCATTCCTCTCAGGGAGTCATACCTCTTTTCTCACAAGGCAGCATTTGAACACTGTTCCTGTGAAACCGAAAAAGTGATATTTTGGGGCGCATTGATGACTATGGGGAATAGTTAAATATACTGAATTAAAATCGAGGAAGAAGCATTCCAAAAATCTGCTCTCTGATGTGTGCATTCAGTTCAAAGAGGTAATACTTACTCTATGTTGCCCAGTTTCGATACTCTGTCCTTGAAGGATCTGTGAAGCGATATTTCGTGACGCCTGGAGGCTTGTGGTGAGTAAGAAAATGTCTTCCAATGAAACTGCAGAGAAACTTTGTGAGCAACTGCTTTGTGATGTGTGTATTCGTTTCCTAGAGTTCAACCATTCTATGTATTGAGCAGCTTGAAATCACTGTTGTTTTGGCATGTGAGGAAGGACATTTGGTAACGAAACTTAGAATATGGAAAAAGTAATATGCTCAGGAAAAAACCAGTAAGAAGCTTTCTGTGAAACTGCTCTCTGTCATCTTAATTCCTGTCACTCAGTTAAGCCTCTCTTTCCATTGAGCAGTGTTTTAACCCTGTGTATGCTTAGTGTGTGGTGGGATATTCGGTAGCACTCTGAGGCTTACGGTGAAAAAGGGAATATATTCAGACCGAAACTGCAGAGAAGCTTTCTGAAGAACTGCTTTCTGACATGTGCATTCCATTCACAGTCTTATATCTCTCTTCTCATACAGCAGCGGGGAAACGTTTTTGGAGGAAAGGTGGCTAGTGATATTCGGGAGCATATTGATGCCAATGGTGAAAAGGGAAATAGCCTCAGACAAAAACAGGAAAGAAGCTTTCTAGGAAACTACACTGTGATATGTGTAATCATGTCACAGAGATAAAGCTTTCCTTACATTACGCAGCTTGGAAACTGTCATGGACGGATCCACAAAGGGACCTTCGGGAGAACATTCAGGACTATGGAGAAAAACGAAATACCTTCAGCTAAAACCTAGAAAGAAGATTTCTGTGTATCTGCATTTCACTATATTTGTTTATCTCACATCTTTGAAGCTTGTTTACATTATGCAGCTTGGAAACTCCCTCATGGACTCATCTGCAAAGGGATATTTGGGATCACATTTGGGCCTAAGGTGAAATAGGAAATATAGCCAGTTAAAAACTGGAGAGAAGCATTCTGAGAAACTGCTTTCTGATGTGTGCATTCCACGCAGGAAGTTATAACTTTCTTCTCATAAGACACAGTTTAAACACTGTTCCAATAAAACCAAATAAGTGATATTCAGAGCACATTGAAGACTATGGCAAAAAAGTGACATGTCGTCCAATAAAAAACAGAAAGAAGAACTCGAAGAAACTTTTCTCTGACATTTCCATTCTTTTCACAGCGTTACAGCTTACTCTACATTTCCAAGTATTAAAGGCAGTCTCTGAGGGTTCTGGGAAGGGATTGTAAGTGGCAACCGGAGGCCTGTGTCAAGCAAGGAATTGTCTTCCATTGAAAATTGGAGAGAAGTTTTGTGTGCAACTCTTTTGTGATGCTTGTATTCATCTCAGTTAAATCCTTCTTTGGATTGAGTAGTGTGATCACTGTTTCTGTGGAATTAGAGAAAGGACATTTGAAAACGCTTTTTAGAATATTCTGAAAAAAAATAACCCCAGAGAGAATCCAGAGGGAAGCTTTGTTTGAAACTGCTCTGTGTCTCATGAATTCCACTCACACAGTTAAGGTTCTCTTTTCATTGAGGAGTATCATAACACTGTTTTTGTTTAGCCGGCGAAGGGATATTCAGGAGCTCTTTGAGGTTCACAGTGAGAAAGGAAACATCTTAAGATAGAAACTGGAGAGAAGCTTTCTGAGGAGCTGCTTTGTGACGTGTGCATTCCACTCACAGAAATATATCTTTATTCCTCTGGAGGATTCCGGAATCCCTTTTGGAGGAAAAGCTACCAAGAGACATTCAGGCATATAGGGAACGCTAGGATGAAAAAGGATTTATCCTCACAGAAATACTGGAAGGAAGATTTCTGTGAAACTCGTTTTTGCTATATATGTTTATTCATTGCACATAGTTAAAAGTTTTCTTATATTACACGGTTTGGAAACTCCGTCATGCATGGATCCACGCAGGGCCTTTCAGGAGAACATTTAGGCCTATGTTGAAACAGGAGATATCTTCAGATAAAAACTGGATAGAAGCTTTCTGAGAAACTACTTAGTGATGTATGCATTCCTCTCAGGGAGTTATACCTCTTTTCTCACAAGGCAGTGTTTGAACACTGCTCCTGTGAAACCAAAAAAGTGATAGTTCGGAATGCATTGAGGACTATGGCGAATAGTGAAATATACTGAAACATAATCGAGGAAGAAGCGTTCCCAGAATCTGCTCTCTGATATGTGCATTCACTTCACAGGGTTAATGCTTACTATATGTTGTGAAGCTTCGAAACTCTGCCTTTGAAGAATCTGTGAAGGGATATTTAGTGATGCCCAGAGGCTAGTGGTGAGCGAGCAAACGTCTTCCGATGAAACCTGCAGAGAAACTTTCTGAGCAACTGCTTTGCGATGTGTGTATTCATCTCATAGAGTTCAACCATTCTTTGTCTTGAGCAGCTTGATATCACTGGTTTTGTAAAGTCTGAGAAAGGACATTTGGGAATGATCCTTAGAATATGGAGAAAGAAATATCCTAAAGTAAAATCCAGAAGGAAGCTTTCTATTAAACTGCTCTATGTCGTCTTAATTCCTCTCACTCAGTTAAGCCTCTCTCTTCACTGGGCAGTTTTCTAACCCTGTGTATGTTTAGCATATGATGGGGTATTCGAGAACACCTTCAGGCTAACGGTGTAAAAGGAAATATGTTCAGACAGAAAGTGGAGAGAAGCTTTCTGGGGAACTGCTTTGTGACGTGTGCATGCCACTCACAGTGTTGTTTTTTTTTTTATTATTGTACTTTAAGTTCTAGGGTACATGTGCATAACGTGCAGGTTTGTTACATATGTATACTTGTGCCATGTTGGTGT
>NW_012120121.1:257914-270682 GCF_000951035.1 Colobus angolensis palliatus | reverse complement strand
CAGACTGCTGTGTTAGCAAGGAGGGAGGCTCCAGGGGCGTGGGACCCTCCCGGCCAGGCATGGGGTATATTCTCCTGGTGTTCCCATTAGCCTACAGCGCAGTATTGGGGTGGGAGTTTCCCTATTTTCCAGGTGTTGTGTGTCTCAGTTCCCCTGGTTAGGAAAAGGGATTCCCTTCCCCCTTGTGCTTCCCAGGTGAGGTGATGCCTCGCCCTGTTTCAGCTCTCGCTGATCAGGCTGCAACAGCTGAGTAGCACCGATTGTCCGGCACTCCCTAGTGAGATGACCCCAGTACCTCAGTTCAAAATGCACAAATCACCGGTCTTCTGTGTCCTTCGTGCTGGGAGTTGGAGACTGGAGCTGTTCCTATTCGGCCATCTTGCTCCGCCCCCCCCACTCCCAGTGTTATACCTCTCTCCTCAAACAGCGTCGGGGAAACCCTTTTGAAGAAACAGATATCAAGTGATATTTTGGAGGATGTTGACGCCGATGGTGAAAAGGGAAATAGCCTCAGATAAAAACTGGAAAGAAGCTTTCTAGGAAACTACTCTGTGATATATGCAATCATCTGACAAAAATTAAGCTTTCTTTACGTTATGCAGCTTGAGAACTGTCATGGACGGATCCAGGAAGGGACCTTCGGGAGCACTTACAGGACTATGGTGAAAAAGGACATATCTTCAGATAAAAACTGGAAAGAAGGTTTCTGTGAATCTGCTTTTTGCTATGTTTCCGCATCTCACATAGATGAAGCTTTCTTTACATTGCGCACCTGGGAAACTCACTCGTGGATGGATCCGTGAAGGGATATTTGGGATCACATTCAGGTCTATGGTGAAATATGAACTATACCCATATAAAAAGTGGAGAGAAGCTGTCTGAGAAACTGCTTGATTATGAGTGTATTCCACTCAGAAAGTTATAACTTTCTTCTCATAAGACACAGTTAGAACCCAGTTCCTGTAAAACAAAAAGAATGATATTCAAAGCACACTGAAGACTATGGCAAGAAGTGAAATTTCATCCAATAAAAAAACTGAAAGAAGCACTTGAAGAAACTCCTCTCTGACATGTCCATTCTTTTCACAGCGTTAAAGCTTACTCTACATTTCCAAGTATGAAAGTCGGTCTTTGAGGGTTCTGTGAAGGTATATTAAATGGCAACTGGAGGCCAGTGTCGAGCAAGGAAATGTCTTCCATCGAAAATTGGAGAGAAGCTCTCTGCACAACTCTTTTGTGATATTTGTATTCAACTCATAGAGTTAAATATTTCTTGGGATTGAGCAGTTTCAAATCCCTGTTTCTCTGGAATCTGAGAAAGGACAATTGAAAATGCTTTTTAGAATATCCTGAAAAGGAAATAACCTCAGAGGGAAACCATAAGGAAGCTTTCAGTGAAACTGTTCTGTGTCACGTGAATTCCGCTCACACAGTTGAGCTTCTCTTTTCATTGGGTGTATCATAACACTGTTTTCACTTAGTCTGAGAGGGGATATTCAGGACCTCTTTCTGACTCACGGTAAGAAAGGAAAGGTGTTCAGATAGAAACTGGAGAGAAGCTTTCTGAGGAGCTGCTTCGACACGTGGGCATTCGACTCACAGAAATATACCTTTCTTCTCCTAGAGGATTCCGAAATTTCTTCTGTAGAAAAAGCTGCCAAGAGACATTTGGGAGTATAGGTGCAGCTCTAGTGAAAAAGGAAATATCCTCAGATAAAAACTGGAACGAATATTTCTGTGAACCTCCTTTGTGTTAGATGTATTTATTAGTCTCGCCTGGTTAAAACTTTTTTTGTATTACGCAGTTTGTAAACGTGGTCATGCATGGATCCACGAAGCGACATTCGGGAGCACATTCAGGTCTATCGTGAAACAGGAGATATCTTCAGATAAAAACTCTATAGAAGTTCTCTGTGAAAGTACATTGTGACACATGCATCCCACTCAGCATTTATACCTCTTTTCTCACAAGGCAAAGTTTGAACACTGTTCCTGTGAAACTGAAAATGTGAATATTTCCCAGCACATTGAGGCCTATGGCGAATAGGAAAATATACTGAAATGAAATCAAGGAACAAGTGTTCCAAGAATCTGCTCTCTGATATGTGCATTCACTTCACAGAGTTAGTGCTTACTCTATGTTGCTCAGTCTTGCAACTCTGTCTTTGAAGAATCCGTGAAGGGACATTTAGTGACGCCCGGAGGGTTTTGGTGAGTGAGCAAACGTCTTCTGATGAAACTTGCAGAGAATCTTTCTGAGCAACTGCTTCATGATGTGTGTATTCGTCTCATAGAGTTAAACCATTGTTGGATTGAGCAGCTTGAAATCACTCTTTTTGTGAAATCTGAGGAAGGACATTTGGGAATGATCCTTAGAATATGGAGAAAGAAATATCCTCAGGTAAAACACAGAAGGAAGCTTTCTGTGAAACTACTCTGTGTCGTCTTAATTTCTCTCACTCTGTTAAGCCTCTCTTTTCATTGAGCAGTTTTCTAACCCTGTGTATGTTTAGCGTGTGCTGAGATATTCGGGAACACTTTGAGGCTAATGGTGAAAAAGGAAATATGTTCAGACCGAAACTGGAGAGAAGCTTTATGAGGAACTGCTTTGTGATGTGTGCATTCCACTCACTGTGTTTTACCTCTCCTCACATACAGTGTCGGGGAAGCCCTTTAGGAGAAACAGGTATCAAATTATATTTGGGAGCATGTTGATGCCGATGGTGAAAAGGGAAATAGCCTCAGACAAAAACTATAAAGAATCTTTCAAGGAAAGTACCCTGTGATATGTGTAATCATCTGACATAGCTAAAGCTTTCTTTACATTAAGCAGCTTGGAAAATGTCACAGACGGATCCATGAAGGATCCTTCGGGAGCACATTAAGGGCTATGGTGAAAAAGGAAATATCTTCAGATAAAACCTGGAAAGAAGGTTTCTGTTAATTTGCTTTTGCTATGTTTATTCATCTTCCATAGGTGAAGCTTACTTTACCTTACACAGCTTGGAAGCTCCCTTGTAGATGGATCCACGAAAGTATATTTGGGATCACATTCGGGCCTCTAGTGTAATAGGAAATATAGTCAGATCAAAACGGGTGAGAAGCTTTCTGAGACACTGCTTCGTTACGTGTGCATTCCAAACAGGGAGTTATAATTTTCTTCTCATAAGGCACAATTTGAACACTGTTCCTGTAAAACCAAAACAGTGATATTCAGAGCACACTGAAGACTATGGCAAAATTGAAATGTCCAATTAAAAACAGAAATAAGCACTCGAAGAAAATGCTCCCTGACATGTCCATTTTTACACAGGGCTAAATCTTACACTACATTTTCCAGTTTGAAAGTCCGTCTTCAAGGATTCTGTGAAGGGATAGTAATTGGCAACGGGAGGACTGTGTCAAGCAAGGAAATGACTTCTATCGAACATTTGAGAGAATCTTTCCATCCATGTCTTTTGTAATGTTTGTATTCATCTCATAGAGCTAAATCATTCTTTGGATTAAGCAGTTTGAAATCACTGTTTCCATAGAATCTGAGAAAGAACATTTGGAAACTTTCCTTAGAATACACGGAAAAAGAGAAAACCTCAGAGAGAAAGCAGAAGGAATCTTTCTGTGAAATTTGGTCTTTGAGGTTTCTGCGAAAAGATATTAAGTGGCAACCGGAGGCCTGTGTTGATCAAGGAAATGTCTTCAATTGAATATTTGAAAGAAGCCTTCGGCACACCTCTATTGTGAAGGTAGTGTTCACCTCATAGAGTTAAATCATTCTTCGGATTGAGTACATTGAAATCAATGTTTCTGTGGAATCTGAGAAAGGACATTTGGAAACTCTCTTTAGAATATCTTGAAAAAAACAAATAACCTCAGAGAGAACCCGAAGGAAGCTTTCTGTGAAACTGCTCTGTGTCACGTGAATTCCGCCCACACAGTTAAGCTTCTCTTTTCATTGAGCAGTATCATAACACTGCTTTTGCTTAGACTGTGAAGTGATATTCAGGAGCACCTTGAGGCTTACGGTGAGAAAGGAAATGTCGTCAGATAGAAACTGGAGAGAGCCTTCCTGAGGAGCTGCTTTGTGATGTGTGCATTCCACTCACAGAATGACGTGTGCATTCCACTCACGGAATTACGTGTGCATTCCACTCACGTTTCTTCTCCTAGAAGATTCCGGAATCCCTTTCAGAGAAGAAGACACCAAGAGACATTCGAGAATATAGGGATGGCTATGGTGACAAAGGAAATATCATCAGACAAAAAGTGGAAAGAAGTTTTCTGGGAAACTGCTTTGTGTTAGATATATTTATTCATCTTGCATAGTTAAAACTTCTCTGATATTACGCAGTTTGGAAACTCCTTCATGGAGGGATACGCGAGGGGACATTCGGGAGCACATTCAGGCCTACAGTGAAAGAGGAGATATCTTCAGATAAAATGTGTAGAAAAGCTTTCTGAGAAACGACTTTGAGATGCATGCATTCCACTAAGGGAGATAAACCATTTTTTTCACAAGGCAGTGTTTGAACACTGTTCCTGTGAAACAGAAAAAGTGATATTTTGGAGCGCATTGAGGACTATGGCGAATAGTGAAATATACGGAAATACAATCGAGGAAAGAGCGTTCCAAGAATCTCCTCTCTGATAAGTGCATCCACTTCACAGAGTTCATGCTTACTCTTTGTTCCGCAGTTTCGAAACTCTGTCTTTGAAGGATCTGTGAAGGGATATTTAGTGAGGCCCGGAGGCTTGTGGTGAGCAAGGAAACGTCTTCCGATGAAACATGCAGAGAAACTTTCTGAGCAACTGCTTTGCAATGTGTGTATTCGTCTCATAAAGTTGAACCATTGTTTGGATTGAACAGCTGGAAATCACTGTTTTTATGAAATCTGAGGAAGTACATTTGGGAACGATCCTTAGAACATGGAGAAAGAAATATCCTCAGATAAAATCCACAAGGAAGCTTTCTGTGAAACTACTCTGTGTAGCCTTAATGGCTCTCACTCAGATAAGCCCCTCTTTTCGTTGAGCAGTTTTCTAACCCTGTGTATGTTTACCACGTGACGGGATATTCGGGAGCACTTTGAGGCATAAGGTGAAGAAGGAAATATGTTCAGATGAAAGCTGGAGAGAAGGTTTCCGAGTAACTGCCTTGTGACATGTGCATTCCACTCACAGTGTTATACCCCTCTTCTCATATAGCGTCGGGGAAACCCTTTTGGAGAAACACATACCAGATGGTATTGGGAGTATGTTGGTGCCGATTGTTAAAAGGGAAATAGCCTGAGACTCAAACTGGAAAAAGCTTTCTAGGAAACTTTTCTGTGATATGTGTAATCACCTCACATAGATTATGACTTCTTTACATTACACCGCTTGGAAACGGTCATTGACGGATCCACGAGGGGACCTTCAGGAGCACTTTGAGGACTAATTTGAAAAACGAAATATCTTCAGATTACAATGGAAAAGAACCTTTCTGTGATGCTGATTTTTGCTGTTTATTCATCTCTCATAAATGAAGCTTTCTTTACATTACACACCTTGTAAACTTTCTCATGGATGGATACATGAAGGGATATTTGGGATCACATTTGGGTCTATGGTGAAATAGGAAATATAGTCAGATCAAAACGGGAGAGAAGCTTTCTGAGAAACTGCTTCGTGACGTGTGCATTCCACTCATGGTGTTATAACTTTCTTCTCATAAGGCACAATTTGAACACTGTTCCAGTAAAAGCAGAAGAGTGATATTCGGAGCACACTGACTACTATGGCAAAATTGAAATGTCCGATCAAAAACAGAAAGTAGCACTCAAAGAAACTGCTCTCTGACATGTCCATTTTTACACAGGGTAAAAGCGTACTCTACATTTCCCAGTTTGCAAGTTGGTTTTTGAGGGTTCTGCGAAGGGATAGTAAGTGGCAACCAGATGACTCTGTCGAGCAAGAAAATGTCTTCCGTCGAACATTTGAGAGAAGCTCTCTGCCTAAATCTTTTGTGAAGTTTCTACTCATCTCATAGAGTTAAATGATTCTTTGGATTCAGTAGTTTGAAATCACTTTTTCTGTGGAATCTGAGAAAGGACATTTGGAAACGCTCTTTAGAACATCCTGAAAAAGAAATAACCTCAGAGGGAAACCAGAAGGATGGTTTCTGTGAAACTGCTCTGTGTCACGTGAATTCCACTCACACAGTTAAGTTTCTCTTTTCAATGGGCAGTATCATAACACTATTTTTGTTTAGTCTGTGTAGGGATATTCAGGAGTGCTTTAGGGCTTATGGAGAGAAAGGAAAACTTTTCAGATAGAAACTGGAGAGAAGCTTTCTGTGTAGCTGCTTTGTGATGTGTGCATTCCACTCACAGAATTCCACTCACAAACAGACGTGTGCATTCCACTCACAGAATGACGTGCACATTCCACTCACCTTTTTACTCCTAGAAGATTCCGGAATCCCTTTTGGAGAAAAAGCTACCAAGAGACATTCGGGAGTACAGGGATGGGTATGGTGAAAAAGGAAATATCCTCAGACAAAATCTGCAAAGAAGTTTTCTGTAAAACTGCTTTGTTTTAGATATTTTTATTCATCTCACATAGTTAAAACTTTTCATATATTACGCAGTTTGGAAACTCTATCATGCATGGATCCGGGAAGGGACATTCAGGAGCACATTCAGGCCTATGGTGAAAGAGGAGATATCTTCAGATAAAAAGTGGATAGAAGCTTTCTGAGATGCCACTTTGTGATGTATGCATTCCACTCAGGGAGTTATACCTATTTTCTCGCAAAGCAGTGATTGTACACTCTTCCGGTAAAACCAAAAAAGTGATATTTCGGTGTGCATTGAGGACTATAGCCAATAGTGAAATATACTGAAATAAAATCGAGAAAGAGGCATTCCAAGAATCTGCTCTCTGATATGTGCATTCACTTCACAGTGTTAATATTTACTCTATGTTGTCCAGTTTCGAAACTCTGTTTTTGAAGGATCTGTGAAGGCATATTTAGTGACGCCCGGAGGCTTGTGGTGAGCAAGAAAACATCTTGCGATGAAAACTCTAGAGAAACTGTTGGGTCAACTGCTTTGTGATGTGTGTATTCCTCTCATGGATGTAAACCATTATTTGGATGGAGCAGCTTGAAATCACTGTTGTTGTGGAACCTGAGGAAGGACCTTTCAGAACAATACCTAGAATATACAGAAAGAAGTATCCTCAGGTAAAATCCAAAATGTAGCTTTCGGTGAAACTGCTCCATGTCATCTTAATTCCTCTCACTCAGTTAAGCCTTTCCTTTAATCAAGCAGTTTTAAATCCCTGTGTATGTTTAGCATGCGATTCGGTATTCAGGAACACTGAGAGGCTTACGGTGAAAAAGGAAATATGTTCAGACCGAAACTGCAGAGGTTACAGAGGAACTGCTTTGTCACATTTGCTTTCCAGTCAGATTATTATACGTCTCTTCTCATACAGCGTCGGGGAAACTCTTTTGGAGGAACAGGTACCAAGTGATATTCGGGAGCACATTGATGCCGAAGGTGAAAGGGAAATAGCCTCAGACTAAAACTAAAAAAAGGTTTCTAGGAAACCATTCTGTGACATGTGTAATCATCTCACATAGATAATGCTTTCTTTACATTACGCAGCTAGGAAACTATCATGGACGGATACACGAAGGGACCTTTGGGAGCACTTTGTGGACTGTGGTGAAAAACGAAATATCGTCAGATAAAAACGGGAAAGAAGCTTTCTGTGAAACTGCTTTTTGCTATGTTTACTCATCTCACATAGATGATGCTTTCTTTACAATACACAGCTTGCAAATTCCCTCGTGGATGGATCTGTGAAGGGATATTTAGGATCATATTCGGGCCTATAGTGAAATAGGAAATTTAGTCAGATCAAAACGGGAGAGAAGCTTTCTGAGAAACTGCTTGGTTACGTGTGCATTCCACTCAGGGAGTTACAGCTTTCTTCTCATGAGGCACAATTTGAACACTGTTCCTGTAAAACCAAAAGACTGATATTCGGAGCACATTGAAGACTATGGAAAAATTGAAATGTCCAATAAAAAACAGAAAGAAGCCCTCGAAGAAACTGCTCTCTGACATGTGGATTTTTACACAGGGAGAAAACTTACTCTACATTTCCCAGTTTGAAAGTCGGTCTTTGTGGGTTCTGCCAAGGGATAGTAAGTAGCAATCGGAGGCCTGTGTCGAGAAAGGAAATGTCTTCCATCGACTATTTGAGAGAAGTTGTCTACGCAACGCTTTTGTGAAGTTTGTGCTCAACTCATAGAGTTAAATCATTCTTTGGATTGAGTAGTTTGAAATCACTGTTTCTTTGGAATCTGAGAAAGGACATCTGGAAACTCTCTTTAGAATATCCTAAAAAAGAAATAACGTCAGATAGAAACCAGAAGGAAGCTTTCTGTGAAACAGCTCTGTGTCACCTGAATTGGGCTAACAAAATTAAGCTTCTCTTTCATTGAGCAGTATCATAACACTGTTTTTGTTCAGTCTGCAAAGGGATATTCAGGAGCATTTGTGGATTATGGTGAGAAAGGAAATGTCTTCAGATAGAAACTGGAGAGAAGCTTTCTGAGGAGCTGCTTTGTGATGTGTGAATTCCACTCACAGAATGATGTGTACATTCCACTCACAGAATGACGTGTGCATTCTACTCACCTTTCTTCTCCTAGAGGATTCCGGAATCCGTTTTGGAGGAAAAGCTACCAAAGGACATTTGGGAGTATAAAGATGGCTATGGTGAAAAAGGAAATATCCTCAGACAAAAACTGGAAACAAGACTTCTGTGAAACTACTTTGTGTTAGATACATTTATTCATCTCGCATAGTTAAAACTTTTCTTATATTACGCAGTGTGGAAGCTCCTTCATGCACGGATCCATGAAGGGACATTCGGGGGCACATTCTGGCCTACAGTGAAACAGGAGATATCTTCAGATAAAAACTGGAGAGAAGCATTATGAGAAACGACTTGTGATGTATGCATTCCACTAAGGGAGTTATACCTCTTTTCTCACAAGGCAGTGTCTGAACACCGTTCTTGTGAAACCAAAAAAGTGATATTTCAGAGCGCATTGAGGACTATGGCGAATAATGAAATATACTGAAGTAAAATCGAGGAAGGAGCGTTCCAGGAATCTGCTCCCTGATAGATGCATTCACTTCACAGAGTTAATGCTTACTATATGTTGCTCATTTCGAAACTCTCTCTTTGGAGAATCTTTGAAGAGATATTTATGACGCCAGGAGGTTTGTGGTGAGCAAGGAAACGTCTTCCGATGAAACCTGCAAAGAAACTTTCTGAGCAACTGCTTTGCGATGTGTGAATTTGTCTTGTAGAGTTAAAACATTCTTTGTATTGAACAGCTTGAAATCACTGTTTTTGTGGAATCTGAGGAAGGACATGTGGGAATCATCTTTAGAACACTGAGAAAGAAATATCCTCAGGTAAATTCCAGAAGGAAGCTTTTGGTGAAACTGCTCTGTGTTGTCTTAATGTCTCTCACTCAGTTAAGACCCTCTTTTCATTGAGCAGTTTTCTAACACTGTGTATGCTTGGTGAGTGACGGGATATTCAGGAGCACTTTGAGGCTTACAGTGAGAAAGGAAATATGTTCAGACCAAAACTGGAGAGAAACTTTCCGAGGAACTGCCTTGTGACCTGCGGATTGCACTCACAGTGTTATACCTCTCTTCTCATACAGCGTCGTGGAAACCCTCTTGGGGAAACAGGTACAAAGTGATATTCGGGAGCGTGTTGATGCCGATGGTGAAAAGGGGCATAAGCTCAGATTAAAACTGGAAAAAGCTTTCTAGGAAACTACTCTGTGACATGTGTAATCATCTCACATAGATAATGCTTTCTTTACATTATGCAGCTTCTCAACTGTCATGGACGTATCCATGAAGGGACTTTCGAGAGCACTTTGTGGACTATGGTGAAAATCGAAATCTCTTCAGATAAAAATGGGAAAGAAGCTTTCTGCAAATCTGCTTTTTGCTATGTTTATTGATCTCACATAGATGAAGCTTTCTTTGCATTACACAGCTTGGAAACTCCCTCGTGGATGGATCCATGAAGGGACATTTGGTATCACATTCAGGCCTACGGTGAAATAGGAAACATAGTCAGATCAAAACGGGAATGAAGCTTTCATAGAAACTGCTTGGTGATGTTTGCATTCCACTCAGGGAGTTATAGCTTTCTTCTCATAAGGCAAAATTTGAACACTGTTCCTGTAAAACCAAAAGAGTGATATTCGGAGCACATTGAACACTATGGCAAAATTGAAATGTCCAATGAAAAACAGAAGGAAGCATTCGAAGAAACTGCTCTTTGACACCTGCATTTTTAAACAGAGTTAAAGCACACTCTACATTTCCAAGTTTGATAGTTTGTCTTTGAGGGTTCTGTGAAGGGATATTAAGTGGCTACCGGAGGCCTGTGTCGATCAAGGAAATGTCTTACATCGAATATTTGAGAGAAACTTTTGCGCAACCCTTTTGTAAGGTTTGTGCTTATCTCATAGAGTTAAATCATTCTTTGGATTGAGTAGTTTGAAATCGCTGTTTCTGTGGAATCTGAGAAAGAACATTTGGAAATGTTTTTTAGAATACTCTGAACAAGAAATAACCTCAGAGAGAAAGCAGAAGGAATCTTTCTGTGAAAATGCTTTGTGTCTCGTGAGTTACACTCACACAGTTAAGCTTCTCTTTTCATTGAGCAGTATCATAACATTGTGTTTGTATAGTCTGCGAAGGGATATTCAGGAGCACTTTGAAACTTATGGTGAGAAAGGAAATGTCTTTACATAGAAACTGGAGAGAAGCTTTCTATATAGCTGTTTTGTGATGTGTTCATTCCACTTATAGAATTCCATGCACAGAATGACGTGTACATTGCACACACAGAATGATGTGTGCATTCCACTCACCTTTTTTCTTCTAGTGGATTCCGCAAGCCCTTTTGGAGGAAAAGCTACCAAGAGACATTCGGGAGTATAGTAATGGCTATGGTGAAAAAGGAAATATCCTCAGACAAAAACTGGAAAGAATATTTCTGTGAAACTGCTTTATGTTAGATATATTTATTCATCTCACATAGTTAAAACTTTTCTTATATTATGCAGTTTGTAAACTCCATCATGCACGGATTCACGAAGGGACATTCCTGGATCCGCAAAGGAACATTAGGGAAAAAATTCAGGCCTATGGTGAAAGAGGAGATATCTTCAGATAAAAAGTGGTGAGAAGGTTTTTGAGAAACGCCTTTGTGAGGTATGCATTCCACTCAGGGAGTTATACTTCTATGTTGCCCAGTTTCAAAACTCTGTCTTTGAAGAATCTGTGAAGGGATATTTAGTGACACCGGGAGGCTTGTGGTGAGCAAGGAAACGTCTTCCAGTGAAACCTGCAGAGAATCTTTCTGAGCAACTGCTTTGTGATGTGTGTATTCATCTCACAGAGTTAAACCGTTCTTTGGATTGAATGGGTTGAAATCACTGTTTTTGTGGAATCTCAGGGAGGACATTTGGGAATGATACTTAGAACATGGAGAAAGGAATATCCTCAGGGAAAATCCAGAAGGAAGCTTTCTGTGAAACTGCTCGGTGTCATCTTAATGGCTCTCACTCAGTTAATCCCCACTTTTCATTGAGCAGTTTTCTAATTCTGTGTATGCTTAGCATGTGACGGGATATTCGGGAGAACTTTGAGGCTTATGGTGAAAAAAGAAATATGTTCAGACCAAAACTGGAGAGAAGATTTCCGAGGAATTGCCTTGTGATGTATGCATTCCACTCACAGTGGTATACCTCTCTTCTCATACAGCGTCGGGGAAACCCTTTTGGAGAAACAGGAACCAAGTGGTATTCGGGAACATGTTGGAGCCGATGGTGAAAAGGGAAATAGCCTCCCACAAAAACTGGAAATAGCTTTCTAGGAAACTACTCTGTGATATGAGTAATGATGTCACATAAATAATGCTTTCTTTACATTACGCAGCTTGGAAACTGTCGTGGACCATTCCACGAAGGGACCTTCTGGAGCACTTTGAGGACTATTGTGAAAAACTAAATAACTTCACATAAAAACGTGAAAGAAGCTTTGTGTGAATCTGCCTTTTGCTATGTTTATTCATCTCACATTGATAAATCTTTCTTTACGTTACACAGCTTGGAAATTCCCTCGTGAATGGATTCACGAAGGGTTATTTGGCATCATATTCGGACCTGTAGTGTAATAGGAAATACAGTCAGATCAAATGGGAGAGCAGCTTTCTGAGAAAATGCTTGGTGACGTGAGCATTCCACTCAGGGAGTTACAAGTTTCTTCTCATAAGGCACAATTTGAACACTGTTCTTGTAAAACAAAAAGAGTGATATTCGGAGCACATTGAAGACTACGGCAAAACTGAGATGTCCAATAGAAAACAGAAAGAAGCACTCGAAGAAACTGCTCTGTGACATGTCCATTTTTACACAGGGCGAAAGCTTACTCTACATTTCCCAGTTTGAATGTCGGTCTTTGAGGGTTCTGCAAAGGTATTGTAAGTGGCAATCAGAGGCCTCTGTCGAGCAAGGAAATGTCTTCCATCGAATACTTGAGAGAAACTTTCTCTGAAACTCTTCTGTGAAGTTTGTGCTCATCTCATAGAGTTAAAACATTCTTTGGATTGAGTAGTCTGAAATCACTGTTTCTGTGGAATCTGAGAAAGGTCATTTGGAAACGCTCATTA
>NW_012120121.1:253443-257864 GCF_000951035.1 Colobus angolensis palliatus | reverse complement strand
AAAACATTCTTTGGATTGAGTAGTCTGAAATCACTGTTTCTGTGGAATCTGAGAAAGGTCATTTGGAAACGCTCTTTTGAATATCCTGAAAAATAAATAACCTCAGAGAGAAACCAGAAGGAAGTTTTCTATGAAACTGCTCTGTGTCAAGTGAATTCCACTCACACAGCTAAGCTTCTCTTTTCATTGAGCAGTATCATAACACTGTTTTTGTTTAGTCTGCGAAGGTATATTCAGAAGTGCTTTGAGGCTTATGGTGAGAAAGGAAACGTGTTTACATAGAAACTGGAGAGAAGCTTTCTGAGGAGCAGCTTTGTGACGTCTGCATTCCACTCACAGAATTCCACTCACAGAATGATGTGTGCATTCCATTCACCTTTCTTCTGGAGGATTCCGGAATCTGTTTTGGAGAAAAGGCTACCCAGAGATATTTGGGGGTATAGGGATGGCTATGGTGAAAAAGGAAATATCCTCAGACAAAAACTGGAAAGATGATTTCTGTGAAACTGCTTTGTGTTAGATATATTTATTCATCTCGCATACTTAAAACTTTTCTTATATTACGCAGTTTGGAAACTCCGTCATGCACAGGTCCACGAAGAGACATTCGGGAGCACATTCAGGCCTAAGGTGAAAGTGGAGATATCTTCAGATAAAAAGTGGAGAGAAAATTTCTGAGAAACGACTTTCTGATGTATGCACTCCACTCAGGGAGTTCTACCTCTTTTCTCACAAGGCAGTGTTTGAACACTATTCCTGTGAAACCGGAAAAGTGACATTTTGGAGTGCTTTGAGGACTATGGTGAGTAGTGAAATATACTAAATAAAATCGAGGAAGAGGCGTTCCAAGAATCTTCTCTCTGATGTGTGCATTCACTTCACAGACTTAAGGCTTCCTGTATGTTGCCCAGTTTCGAAACTCTGTCTTTGAAGGGTCTGTGAAGGGATATTTAGTGACGCATGGAGGCTTGTGATGAGCAAGGGAATGTCTTCCGATGAAACCTGCAGAGAAAATTTCTGAGGAACTGCTTTGAGATGTGTGTATTTGTCTCACAGAGTTAAACCATTCTTTGGATTGAACAGCTTGAAATCAGTGTTTTTTTGTAGTCTGAGAAAGGACATTTGAGAACTATTTTTAGAACATCGACAAAGAAATATCCACAGGTAAAATGCAGAAGAACGCTTTCTGTGAAACTGCTCTGTGTCATCTTAATGGCTCTCACTCAGTAAAGCCCCTCTTTGCATTGAACAGTTTTCTAACCCTGTGCATGCTTAGCATGTGACGGGATATTCGGTAGCACTTTGAGGCTTACGGTGAAAAAGTAAATATGTTCAAACAAAGCTGGAGAGAATCTTCACGAAGAACTGCCTTGTCACGTGTGCATTCTACTCACAGTGTTATACCTCTCTTCTCATACAGCGTCGGGGAAACCCTTTTGGAGAAAGAGGTTGTTCGTGATGTTCGGGAACATATTGATGCCGATGGTGAAAAGGGAAATAGCCTCAGACTAAAACTGGAAAAACTTTCTGGGAAACTACTCTGTGATATATGTAATCATCTCACATCTATGTTATCTATTATCTGTAATGCTTTCTTTACATTACGCAGCTTGGAAACTGTCATGGACGACTCCACGAAGGGACCTTCAGGATCACTTTGAGGACTATGGTGAAAAACGAAATATCTTCAGAAAAAAACGGGAAAGAAGCTTTTTTGAATCTGCCTTTTGCTATGTTTTTTGCTAGAGTGAAATAGGAAATATAGTCAGATCAAAAGGGGAGAGAAGCTTTCTGAGAAACTAATTCATGATGTGTGTATTCTACTCAGGGAGTTATAACTTTCTTCTCATAAGGCACAATTTGAACACTGTTCCTGTAAAACCAAAAGAGTGATATTCGGAGCACATTGAAGACTATGGCAAAATCGAAATATCCAATAAAAAACAGAAAGAAACACACGAAGAAACTGCTCTCTGACATGTCCATTTTTACACAGGGTTAAAGCTTACTCTACATTTTCGAGTTTGAAAGTTGGCCTTTCAGGGTTCTGCGAAGGGATAGTAAGTGGCAACCAGAGGCCTGTGTTGAGCAAGGAAATGTCTTCCATCGCACATTTGAGAGAACCTTTCTGGACAACTCTTTTGTGAAGTTTGGGTTCATCTCATAAAGTTAAATTATTCTTTGCATTGGGTAGTTTGAAATCATTGTTTCTGTGGAATCTGAGAAAGGACATTTGGAAACGCTCTTTATAATCTGAAAAAGAAAAAATCTCAGAGAGAAACCAGAAGGAAGCTTCATTCAAACTGCACTGTGTCAGGTGAAATCGGCTTATACAGTTAAGCTTCACTTTACATTGAGCAGCATCATAACACTGTCTTTGTTTAGTCTGCGAAGGGATATTCTGGAGCACTTTGAGGCTTACGATGAG
This sequence comes from Colobus angolensis palliatus, assembly GCF_000951035.1. NCBI lineage: Eukaryota > Metazoa > Chordata > Mammalia > Primates > Cercopithecidae > Colobus > Colobus angolensis. Next base: position 255,436 of record NW_012120121.1, on the reverse strand, counting down.
AAAGGAAACGTCTTCAGACAGAAACTGGAGAGAAGCTTTCTGAGGAGCTGTTTTCTGACGTGTGCATTCCACTCACAGAATTCCACTCACAGAATGAGGTGTGAATTCCCCTCAAAGAATGACGTGTGCATTCCACTCACCTTTCTTCTCCTAGAGGATTCTGGAATCCCTTTTGGAGAAAAAGCTACCAAGAGATATTCAGGAGTATAGGGATGGCTATGGTGAAAAAGGAAATATCCTCCGAAAAAAACTGGAAAGAAGATTTCTGTGAAACTGCTTTGTTTTAGATATATTTATTCATCTCGCATAGGTAAAACTTTTCTTATATTATGCTGTTTGGAAACTCCATCATGCATGGATCCGTGAAGGCACATTCAGGAGCACATTCAGGCCCACGGTGGAAGAGGAGATATCTTCAGATAAAAAGCGTATAGAAGCTTTCTGAAAAACGACTTTGTGGTGTATGCATTCCACTCTTTGAGTTATATCTCTTTTCTCACAAGGCAGTGTTTGAACTCTGTTCCTGTGAAACTGAAAAGGTCATATTTCGGAGCGCATTGAGAACTATGGTGAATAGTGAAATATACCGAAATAAAATCGAGGAAGAAGCGTTCCAAGAATCTGCTGTCTGATTTGTGCATTCACTTCACAGAGTTAATGCTTACTCCATGTTGCCCAGTTTCAAACTCTATCTTTAAAGAATCTGTGAAGGGATATTTAGTGACCCCTGGAAGCTTCTGTTGAGCCAGGAAACGTCTTCCGATGAAACCTGCAGAGAAACTTTCTTAGCAACTGCTTCATGATGTGTGCATTCTTCTCATGGAGGTAAACCATTCTTTGGATTGAACAGTTGGAAATCAATGTTTTTGTGGAATCTCAGGAAGGACATTTGGGAATGATCCTCAGAATTGGAGAAAGAAGTATCCTTACCGAAAATCCAGAAAGAAGCTTTCTATGAAACTGTTCTGTGTCAACTTAATGGCTCTTACTCAGTTAAGCCTCTCTTTTCATTGAGAAGTTTCTAACCCTGTGTATGCTTAGCATGTGACGGGATATTCGGGAGCACTTTGAGGCTTACGGTGAAAAAGGAAATATGTTCAGATAAAACTGGACAGAAGCTTTCCGAGGAACTGCCTTGTGAAGTGTGCATTCCACTCACTGTGTTATACCTCTCTTCACATACAGCGTTGGGGATACCTTTCTGGAGAAACAGGTACCAAGTGATATTCGGGAGCATGTTCATGCCAATGGTGAAAAGGGAAATAGTCTCAGACGGAAACTGGAAAGAAGCATTCTAGGAAACTGCTCTGTGATATATGTAATCATCTGACATAGATTAAGCTTTCTTTACATTAGGGAGCTTGGAAACTGTCATTGACGGATCCAGGAAGGGACCTTTGGGAGCACATTCAGGTCTATGTTGAAATAGGAAATAAATTCAGATAAAAACTGGAAAGATTTCTGTGAATCTGCTTTTTGCTATATTTGTTCATTTCACATAGCTGAAGCTTCCTTAACTTTATGCGACATGGAATCTCACTGGTGGATGGAGCCACGACGGGATATTTGGGATCACATTTGGGACTATGGTGAAATAGGAAACATAGTCAAATAAAAACTGGAGAGAAGTTTTATGAGAAACTGCTTGGTGATGTGTGCATTCCAGTCAGGGAGGTATAACTTTCTTCTCATAAGGCACAGTTTGAACTCACTTCTTGGAAATCTCAAAGAGTGATAATCAGAGCACATTGAAGACTATGGCAAAAATTGAAATGTCGTCCAATAAAAAACAGAAAGAAGCACTCGAAGAAACTGCTCTCTGACTTGTCCATTCTGTTTACAGGGTTAAAGCTTACTCTATATTTCCAAGTATGAATGTTGGTCTTTGACGGTTCTGTGAAGGGATAGTAAGTGGCAACCAGAGGCTTGTGTCGAGCAAGGAAATGTCTTCCATAGAAAATTGGAGAGAAATTTTCTGCACAACTCTTTTTTT
>NW_012120121.1:240637-253143 GCF_000951035.1 Colobus angolensis palliatus | reverse complement strand
CTCGGCCTCCCAAAGTGCTGGGATTACAGGCTTGAGCCACCGCGCCCGGCCATCTGCACAACTCTTTTGTGATGTTTGTATTCATCTCATAGAGTGAAATCATTCTTTGGATACAGCAGTTTGAAACCACTGTTTCTGTGGAATCTGAGAAAGGACATTTGGAAACACTCTTTAGAATATCCTGAAAAAGGAATAACCTCAAAGAGAACCCAGAAGGAAGCTTTCTGTGAAACTGCTCTGTGTCACTTGAATTCCGCTCACACAGTTAAGCTTCTCTTTTCATTGAGCAGTATCATAACACTGATTTTGTTGAGGCTGCGATGGGATTTTCAGAAGCACTTTGAGGCTGATGTTGAGAAAGGAAACGTCTTCAGATAGAAACTGGAGAGAAGCTCTCTGAGGAGCTGCTTTGTGACGTGTGCATTCCAATCACAGAAATGTACCTTTCTTCTCAAAGAGAGTTGCAGAAGCCCTTTTGGAGAAAAGGCTACCAAGAGACATTAGGGAGTATAGGGACGGCTATGGTGAAAAAGGAAGTATCCTCAGACAAAAACTGAAAAGAAAATTTCTGTGAAACTGCTTGGTGTTAGATATATTTTCTCATCTCGCATATTTAAAACTTTACTTATATTATGCAGTTTGTAAACTCCAATCTGCACGGAACCGTGAAGGGACATTCGGGAGCACATTCAGGCCTATGGTGAAAGATGAGATATCTTCAGATGAAAACTGGATAGAAGCTTTCTGAGAAATGACTTTGTGATGTATGCATTCCACTCAGGTAATTATTCCTACTTTCTCACAAGGCAATGTTTGAACACTGTTCCTGTGAAAATGATAATGTGATATTTCGGAGCACACTGAGGACTATGGCGAATTGTAAAATATACTGAAATATGTTCGAGGAACAACCATTCCAAGAATCTGCTATCTGATATGTGCATTCACTTCACAGAGTTAATACTAACTCTATGTTTCCCAGTCTCGAAACTCTGTCTTCGAAGAATCTGTGAAGGGATATTTAGTGATGCCCAGGGGCTTGTGGTGAGCGAGCAAATATCTTCCAATGAAACTTGCAGAGAATCTTTGTGAGCAACTGCTTTGTGATGTGTGTAATCGTTTCATCGAGTTAAACCATTGTTGGATTGAGCAGCTTGAAATCACTGTTTTTGTGGAATCTGAGGAAGGACATTTGGGAATGATCCTTAGAATATGGAGAAAGAAATATCCTAAGGTAAAACCCAGAAGGAAGCTTACTGTGAAACTGCTCTGTGTCGTCTTAATTCCTCTCACTGAGTTAAGCCTCTCTTTTCATTAAGCAGTTTTCTAACCCTGTGTAGGTTTCACGTGTGCTGGGATATTCGGGAACACTTTGAGGCTAATGATGAAAAAGGAAATATGTTCAGACCGAAAATGGAGAGAAGCTTTATGAGGAACAGCTTTGTGACGTGTGCATTCCACTCACTGTGTTTTACCTCTCCTCACATACAGTGTCGGGAAAACCCTTTTGGAGAAACAGGTATCAAATGATATTCGGGAGCATGTTGACGCCGATGAAGAAAAGGGAAATAGCCACAGGCAAAAAGTATAAAGAACCTTTCTAGGAAATGACTCTGCGATATGTGTAATCATCTCACATAGATAATGCTTTCTTTATATTACGCAGCTTTGAAACTCTCATGGACAGATCCATGAAGGAGCCTTCGGGACCACATTCTGGGCTATGGTGAAAAAGGAAATATCCTCAGATAAAAACTGGAAAGAAGCTTTCTGTTAGTCTGCTTTTTGCAATGTGTATTCATCTCACATAGGTAAAGCTTTCTTTACCTTAGGCAACTTGGAAACTCCCTCATGGATGGATCCACAAAAAGATATTTGGGATCACATTCGAGTCTATGTTGAAATAGGAAATGTAGTCAGATATAAACTGCAGAGAAGCTTTGTGAGAATCTGCTTGGTGATGACAGCATTCCACTCAGGGAGATATAACTTTCTTCTCATAAGGCACAGTTTGAACACTGTTCTTGTAAAACCAGAAGAGTGATATTCGGAGCACATTGAAGACTACGGCAAAGAGTGAAATGTCATACAATAAAAAACAGAAAGAAGCACTTGAAGAAACTGCTCTCTGACATGTCCATTTTTACACAGGGTTAAAGCTTCCTCTACATTTCCCAGTTTGAAAGTCAGGTGAAATCCAAAGGGTAGCTTTCTGTGAATCTGCTCTGTGTCATCTTAATTCCTCTCACTCAGTTAAGTCTCTCTTTTAATTGAGTAGTTTTAAAACCCTGGTATGTTTTGCATGTGATGCGTATTTCGTGAGCAGTTTGAGGCTTACAGTGAAAATGGAAATATGTTCAGACCGAAACTGGAGAGAACATTTCCAAGGAACTGCTTTGTTTCATATGCATTCCAGTCAGAGTGTTATACCTCTCTTCTTATACAGCGTCGGGGAAACCCTTTTGGAAAAAGAGGTACCAAGTGATATTCGGGACCATGTTGCTGCTGATGGCGGAAAGGGAAATAGCCTCAGACTAAAACTGGAAAAATCTTTCTAGGAAACTACTCTGTGATATGTGCAATCATCTCTCATAGATGAAGATTTCTTTACATTATGCAGCTTGGAAATTCTCATGGACAGATCCACGAAGGGACCTTCGGGAGCACTTTGAAGACCATGGTGAAAAAGAAAATCTCTTCAGATAAAAACGGGAAAGAAGCTTTCTGTGAATCTCCTTTTTGCTATGTTTATTTATCTCACATAGATGAAGCTTTCTTTACATTACACAGGTTGGAAACTCCCTCGTGGATGGATCTAGGAAGGCATATTTGGGATAACATTCTGGCCTATAGTGAAACAGGAAATATAGTCAGATCAAAACGGGAGAGAAGCTTTCAGAGAAAATGCTTGGTGACGTGTACATTCCACTCAGGGGGTTATAACTTTCTTCTCATAAGGCACAATTTGAACACTGTTCCTGTAAAACCAAAAGAGTGATATTCAGAGCATATTGAAGACTATGGCAAAATTGAGATGTCCAATAATAAACAAAAAGAAGCACTCGAAGGAACTGCTCTCTGACATGTCCATTTCTACACAGGGTTAAATCTTACTCTACATTTCCCAGTTTGAAAGTCGGTTTTGAGGGTTCTGTGAAGGGTTAGTAAGTGGCAATCGGAGGCCTGTTTCGACCAAGAAAATGTCTTCCATCGAATATTTGAGAGAATCTTTCTGCACAAATCTTTTGTGAAATTTGTGCTCATCTCATGGAGTTAAATCATTCGTTGGATTGAGTAGCTTGAAATCACTGTTTCTGTGGAATCTGAGAAAGGACATTTGGAAATGCTCTGTAGAATATCCTGAAAAAGAAGTAACCTCAGAGAGAAAGCAAAAGGAAGCTTTCTGTGAAACTGCTGTGTGTCACGTGAATTACGCTCACACAATTAAGTTTCTCTTTTCATGAGCAGTATCATAATGCTGTTTCTGTTTAGTCTGTGAAGGGATTTTCAGGGGCGCTTTGAGGCTTACGTTGAGAAAGGAAACATCTTAAGATAGAAACTGGAGAGATGCTTTCTGAGTAGCTGCTTTGTGACGTGTGCATTCCACTCACAGAATGACGTGTGCATTGCACTCACCTTCCTTCTCCTAGAGGATTCCGGAATCCTTTTTCGAGAAAAAGCTACCAAGAGACATTCGGGAGTATACGGATGTCTATGCTGTAAAAGGAAATATCCTCAGACAAAATCTGCGAAGAAGATTTCTGTGAAACTGCTTTGTTTTAGATATTTTTATTCATCTCGCATAGTTAAAACTTTTCACATATCACACAGTTTGGATACTCTGTCATGCACAGATCCGGGAAGGGACGTTCAGGAGAACATTCAGGCCTATGGTGAAAGAGGAGATACCTTCAGATAAAAGGTGGATAGAAGCTTTCAGAGAAGCCACTTTGTGATGTACGCATTCCACTCAGGGAGTTATACCACTTTTCTCACAAGGCAGTGTTTGAACACTCTTCCTGTGAAACAGAAAAGGTAATATTTCACAGTGCATTGAGGACTATGGTGAATAGTGATACATACAGAGATAAAATCGAGGAAGAATCATTCCAAGAAGCTGCTTTCTGATATGTCCATTCATTTCACAGAGTTAATGCTTACTCTATGTTGCCCAGTTTTGAAACTCTGTTTTTGAAGGATCTGTGAAGGGATATTTAGTGACGCCTGCAGGCTTGTGGTGAGCAAGGAAACGTCTTCTGATGAAACCTGCAGAGAAACTTTCTGAGCAACTGCTTTGCGATGTGTGTAGTTGTCTCATAGAGTTAAACTGTTCTTTCGATTGAACAGCTTGACATCACTGTTGTCATGGAATCTGAGGAAGGACATTTGGGAATGATACTTTGAAAATGGAGAAAGAAATATCCTCAGGTAAAATCCAGATGGAAGCTTTCTCTGAAATTGCTCTGTGTCATCTTAATGGCTCTCGCTCAGTTAAACCTCTCTTTTCATTGAGCAGTTTTCTAACCCAGGGTATGCTTAGCATGTGATGAAATATTCGGAAGCACTTTGACGCTTACCGTGGAAAAGGAAATATGTTCAGTCCAAAACTGCAGAGAAGCTTTCCGAGGAACGGCCTTGTGACGTGTGCATTCCACTCACAGTGTTACACCTCTCTTCTCATAGAGCTTCAGGGAAACCCTTTTGGAGAAAAAGGTACCAAGTGATATTCGGCAGCATGTTGGTACCAGTGGTGAAAAGGGAAATAGCCTCGGACTAAAACTGGAAAAAGATTTCTAGAAAACTACTCTGTGATATGTGTAATCATCTCACATAGATAATGCTTTCTTTACATTACGCAGCTTGGAAACTGTCATGGACGGACCCATGAAGGGATCTTCTGGAGCACTTTGAGGACTATGGTGAATAACAAAATATCTTCAGATAAAAACGGGAAAGAAGCTTTCTATGAATCAGCCTTTTGCTATGTTTGTTCATCTCACATGGATGAAGCTTTCTTTATATTACACAGCTTGGAAACTCGCTCGTGGATGGATCCGCGAAGGGATATTTGGGATCACATTCGGGACTATGGTGAAATAGGAAATAGGGTCAGATAAAAACTGGAGAGAAGCTTTCAGAGAAACTGCTTGGTGACGTGTGCATTCCACTCAGGGAGTTGTAACTTTCTTCTCATAAGGCACAATTTGAACACTGTTCCTGGAAAACCAAAAGAGAGATATTTGAAGTGCATTGAAGAATATGGCAAAAAGTGAAATGTCATCCAATAAAAAACAGAAAGAAGCACTGGAAGAAACTGCTCTCTGACACGTCCATTCTTTTCACAGGGTTAAAACTTACTCTACATTTCCCAGTTTGAAAGTCGGTCTTTGAGGGTTCTGCGGGGGATAGTAAGTGGCAACTAGGGACCTGTGTCGAGTAAGGAAATTGCTTCCATTGAAAATTGGGGAGAAGCTTTATGCGCAACAGTTTTGTGAAGTTTGTGCTCATCTCATAGAGTTAAATCATGCTTTGGATTAAGTAGTTTGAAATCCCTCTTTCTGTGGAATCTGAGAAAGGTCATTTTAAAATGCCCTTTAGAAAATCGTGAAAAAGAAATAACCTCAGAGAGAAACCAGAAGGAAGTTTCTGTGAAACTGCTCCATCACGTGAATTCTGCTCACAGAGTTACGCTTCTCTTTTCATTGAGCAATATCATAACACTGTTTTTGTTTACTCTTCAAAGAGATATTCAGGAGCGTTTTAGTGATTATGGTGAGAAAGGACACGTCTCCAGATAGAAACTGGAGAGAAGTTTTCTGAGGAGCTGCTTTGTGACATGTGCATTCCACTCACAGAATTCCACTCACAGAATAACGTGTGCATTCCACTCACAGAATGACGTGTGTATTCCACTCACCTTTCTTCTCCTAGAGGATTCCGGAATCCCGTTTGGAGAAAAATCTACCAAGAGACATTCAGGAGTATAGGGATGGCTATGGTGAAGAAGGAAATATCCTCAGACAAAAACTGGAAAGAAGATTTCTGAGAAACTGCTTTGGGTTAGATATATTTATTCATCTCGTATAGTTAAAACTTTTCTTATATTACTCAGTTTGGAAACTCCGTCATGCACGGATCGAAGAAGGGACATTCGGGAGCACATTCAGGCCTATGGTGAAAGAGGAGATATCTTCAGATTAAAAGTGGATAGAAGCTTTTTGAGAAACGACTTTTTGATGTATGCATTTCACAGAGGTAGTTATACCTCTCTTTTCACAAGGTAGTGTTTGAACACTGTTCCTTTGAAATCAAAAAAGTGATATTTTGGAGCGCATTGAGGACTATGACGAATAGTGAAATATACTCAAATAAAATCATCTAAGAAGCGTTCCAGGAATCTGCTCTCCTATATGTACATTCCCTTAACAGAGTTAATGCTTACTCTATGTTGACCAGTTTAGAAAGTCTGTCTTTGAAGAATCTGTGAAGGGATTTAGTGGCACCCGGAGGCTTGTGGTGAGCAAGGAAATATCTTCTGATGAAACCTGCAGAGAAACTTTCTGAGCAACAGCTTTGTGATTTTTGTTTTCGTCTCATAGAGTTAAACCGTTCTTTGGAGTGAACAGCTGGAAATCACTGTTTTTGTGAAATCTGAGGAAGGACTTTCGGATCAATTCCTAGAATATGGAGAAAGAAGTATCCTTAGGTAAAATCTAAAAGGTAGCTTTCTGTGAAACTGCTCTGTGTCGTATTATTTCCTCTCACTCAGTTAAGCCTCTCTTTTCATTGAGCAGTTTTATAACCCTGTGTATGTTTAGTGTGGGATGCGATATTCAGGAGCACTTAGAGGCTTACGGTGAAAAGGAAATATGTTCAGACCGAAACTGGAGAGAAGCTTTCTGAGGAACTGCTTAGTCTCATGTGCATTCCAGTCAGAGTGTTATACCTCTCCTCTCATACAGCATCGGGGAAACTCATTTGGAGGAACAGGTATGAAGTGATATTCGGGTGCATGTTGATGCCGATGGTGAAAAGGGAAATAGCCTCAGAGAAAAACTGGAGAGAAGCTTTCTAGGAAATTACTCTTTGATCTCTTTGATATGTGTAATCAACTCGCATAGATAGAGCTTTCTTTACATTACACAACTGGGAAACTGTCATGGACGGATCCAGGAAGGGACCTTCAGGAGCACATTAAGGACTGTGGTGAAAAAGGAAATCTCTTCAGATAAAAACTGGAAAGAAGGATTCTGTAAATCTGCTTTATGGAACATTTATTCATCTCACAGAGATGAAGCTTTCTTTACATTATGCAGCTTGGAAACTCCCTCTTGGATGGATCCGCAAAGGGATATTTGGGATCATATTCCAGCCTATGGTGAAATAGGAAATATAGTCAGATCAAAACTGGAGAGAAGCTTTCTGAGAAACTGCTTGGTGACGTGTGCTTTCCACTCAGGGAGTTATAACTTTCTTCTCATAAGCCACAGTTTGAATATTGTTCCTGGAAAACCAAAACAGTGATACTCGGAGTACAATGAAGACTATGGCAAAATTGAAATGTCATCCAATAAGACCAGAAAGAAGCACTCGAGGAAATTGCTCTCTGACATGTGTATTTTTACACAGGGGTAAAGCTTACTCTACATTTCCCAGTTTGAAAGTCAGTCTTTGAGGGTTCTGGGAAGGAATAGTAAGGGGCAACTGGAGGCCTGTATCAAGCAAGGAAATGTCTTCCATTGAATATTTGAGGGAAGTTTCCTGCGTAAAAATTTTGTGAAGTTTGTGCTCATCTCATAGAGTTAAATCATTCCTTGGATTCATTAGTTTGAAATCACTGTTTCTGCAAAATCTGAGAAAGGACATTTGGAAACGCTCTTTAGAATATCCTGAAAAAGAAATAACCTCAGAAAGAAACCAGAAGAAAGTTTTCTGTGAAACTGCTCTGTGTCACGTAAATTCCGGTCACATAGTTAAGCTTCTGTTTTCATTGAGCAGTATCATAACACTGTTTCTGTTTAGTCTGCGAGGGAATATTCAGAAGTGCTTTGAGGCTTACGGTGAGAAAGGAAACGTCTTCAGACAGAAACTGGAGAGAAGCTTTCTGAGGAGGTGCTTTGTGATGTGTGCATTCCACTGACAGAATTCCACACACAGAATGATGTGTGCATTGCACTGACAGAAAGACGTGTGCATTCTACTCACCATTCGTCTCCTAGAGGATTTCAGAATCCCTTTTGGATAAAGAATCTACCAAGAGACATTGTGGAATATAGGGATGGCTATGGTGAAAAGGGAAATATCCTCAGACAAAAACAGAAAATATTTCTGTGAAACTGCTTTGTGTTAGATATATTTATTCATCTCACATAGTTAAAACTTGTCTTATATTATGCAGTTTGGAAACTCGGTCATGCACGCATCCAAGAAGGGATATTTGGGAGCACATTCAGGCCAACGGTAAAAGAGGAGATATCTTCAGGTAAAAAGTGTATAGAAGCTTTCTAAGAAACGACTTTGTGATGTATGCATTTCACTCAGGGAGTTATACCTCTTTTATAACAAGGCAGTGTTTGAACTCTGTTTCTTTGAAATCAAAAATATGATATTTCAAAGCCCATTGAGGACAATGGCGAATAGTGAAATATCCTGAAATAAAATCGAGGAAGAAGTGTTCCAAGAATCTGCTCTCTGATATGTGCATTCACTTCACAGAGTTAATGCTTAGTCTTTGTTGCCCAGTTTCAAAACCCTCTGGAGAATCTGTGAAGGGATATTTAGTGACGGCCAGAGGCTTGTGGTGAGCAAGGAAACATATTCCGATGAAACCTGCAGAGAAATATTCTGAGCAACTGCTTTGTGATGTGTGCATTCATCTCAGAGAGTTAAAGTGTTCTTTGGATTGAACAGCTTGAAATCACGCTTTTTGTGGAATCTGAGGAAGGACATTGGGGAACGATCATTAGAACATGGAGAAAGAAATATCCTCAGGTAAAAACCAGAAGGAAGCTTTCTGTGAAACTGCTGTGTGTCGTCTTAATGGCTGTCACTCAATTAATACCCTCTTTTCATTGAGCAGTTTTCTAACTCTGTGTATGCTTAACGTGTGACGGGATATTCGGGAGCACTTTGATGATTATTGTGAAAAAAGGAATATGTTCAGACTAAAAGTGGAAAGAAGCTTTCCGAGGAACTGCCTTGTGACGTGTGCATTCCACTCACAGTGGTATACCTATCTTCTCATACAGCATCGGAGAAACCCTTTTGGAGAAACAGGTACCAAGTGATATTCGTGAGCATTTTGATGCCTATGGCAAAAAAAAGAAATAGCCTCAGAATAAAACTGCAAAGAGCTTTCTAGGAAACTACTCTGTGATATGTGTAATCATGTCACAGAGATAATGCTTTCTTTACATTACGCAGCTTGGAAACTGTCATGGACGGATCCACAAAGGGACCTTAGGGAACACATTCAGGACTATGGTGAAAAACGAAATATCTTCAGATAAAAGCAGGAAAGAAGCTTTCTGTGAATCTGATTTTTGCTATGTTTATTCGTCTCACATAGGTGAAGCTTTCTTTATATTATTCAGCTTGGAAACTGCCTCGTGGATAGAACCATGAAGGGATATTTGGGATCACATTCAGGCCTATAGTGAAATAGGGAACATAGATCAAAATGGGAGAAAAGCTTTCTGAGAAACTGCTTGGTGCCGTGTGCATTTCACTCAGGGAGTTACAACTTTCTTCTCATAAGACACAATTTGAACACTGTCATGTAAAACCAAAAGACTGATATTCGGAGCACATTGAAGACTATGGCAAAATTGGAATGTCCAATAAAAAACAGAAAGAAGCACTCGAAGAAATTGCTCTCGGACATGTCCATTTTGACACATTGTTAATGCTTGCCCTATATTTCCCACTTTGAAAGTCAGTCTTTGAGGGTTCTCCAAAGTGATAGTAAGTGGCAACTGGAGGCCTGTGTGGAGCAGGGAAATGTCTTCTATCGAATATTTGAGAGAAGCATTCTACCCAACTCTTTTGTGAAGTTTGTGCTCATCTCATAGAGTTATATCATTCTTTGGATTGAGTGGCTTGAAATGACAGTTTCTGTGGAATCTGAGAAAGGACATTTTGAAACGCTCTTTAGAATATCCTGAAAAAGAAATAACCTCAGACTGAAACCAGAGGGAAGCTTTCTGTCAAACTGCTCTGTGTCATGTGAATTCTGCTCACGCAGTTAAGTTTCTCTTTTCATTGAGCAGTATCATAACACTGTTTTTGTTTAGTCTGCAAAGTGATATTCAGGGGCACTTTGTGGCTTACAATGAGAAAGGAAACGTCTTCACATAGAAACAGGAGAGAAGATTTCAGAGGAGCTGCTTTGTGTCGTCTGCATTCCACGCACAGAATTCCACTCACAGAATGACGTGTGCATTCCACTCACCTTTCTTTCCTAGAGTATTTCAGAATCCCTTTTGGAGAAAAAGGTACCAACAGACAGTCGGGAGTATAGGGATGGCTGTGGTAAAAAAGGAAGTATCCTCAGACAAAAACTGGAAAGAATATATCTGTGAAACTGCTTTGTGTAAGATATATTACTCATCTCGCATAGTTAAAACTTTTCTTATATTACGCATTTGGAAACTCCATCAAGCATGGATCCTCAAAGAGACATTCAGGAGCACATTCAGGCCTATGGTGAAAGAGGAGATAACTTCAGATAAAAAGTGGATTGAAGCTGTCTAAGAAACGACTTTGTGATATATGCATTCCACTCAGGGAGTTAGACTACTTTTCTCACAAGGCAGTGTTTGAGCACTGTTCCTGTGAGACCGAAAAAGTGATATTTTGGAGCGCATTGAGGACTATGGCAAATAGTGAAATATACTGAAGTAAAATCGAGGAAGAAGCTTTCCAAGAATCTGCTCTCTGTTATGTGCATTCACTTCACAGAGTTAATGCTTACTCTATGTTGCCCAGTTTCGAAACTCTGTCTTTGAAGAATCTGTGAAGGGATATTTAGTGGCACCTGGAGGCTTGTGGTGAGCAAGGGAATGTCTTCCGATGAAACCTACAGAGAAACTTTCTGAGCTATGGCTTTGCAATTTGTGTTTTCATCTCATAGAGTTAAACCATTCTTTGGAGTGAACAACTTGAAATCACTGTTTTTGTGAAATCTGAGGAAGGACTTCCGGTTCATTTCCTAGAATATAGAGAAAGAAGTATCCTTAGGTAAAATCCAAAAGGTAGCTTTCTGTGAAACTGCTCTGTGTCGTCTTATTTCCACTGACTCAGTTAAGCCTCTCTTTTCATTGAGAAGTTTCTAACCCTGTGTATGCTTAGCATGTGACAGGATATTTGGGAGCACTTTGAGGCTTAAGGTGAAAAAGGAAATATGTTCAGACGAAAACTGAAGAGAAGCTTTCCAAGGAACTGCTTTGTCTCATGTGCACTCCACTCAGAGTGTTATACCTCTCTTCTCATACAGTTTCGGGGAAACTCTTTTGGAGGAACAGGTACCAAGTGATATTCGGGAGCATGTTGAAGCAGATGGTGAAAAGGGAAATAGCCTCAGAGAAACTGGATAAAGCTTTCTAGGAAACTACTCTTTGATATGTGTAATCGTCTCGCATAAAGCGTTCTTTACATTATGAAACTGTCATGGACGGATCCACGAAGGGACTTTCGGGAGCACTTTCAGGACTATAGTGAAAAACGAAATATCTTCAGATCAGAATGGGAAAGAAGCTTTCTGCATTCCTATGTCAGGACTGTGGTGAAAAAGGAAATCTCTTCAGATAAAAACTGGGAAGAAGATTTCTTTGAATCTGCTTTTTGCTATGTTTATTCATCTCTCATAGATGAAGCTTTCTTTACATTATGCAACTTGTAAACTCCCTCTTGGATGGATCCGTGAAGGGATATTTGTGATCACATTTCGGCCTACGAAAAATAGGAAATATAGTCAGATAAAAACTGGAGAGCAGCGTTCTGAGAAACTGCTTGGTGATGTGTGCATTCCACTCAGGGAGTTGTAACTTCCTTCTCATAAGGCACAATTTGAACACTCTTCCTGTAAAATCAAAAGAGTAATATTCGGAGCACATTGAAGACTATGACAAAATTCAAATCTCCAATAAAAAGCAGAAAGAAGCACTCGAAGAAACTGCTCTCTGACATGTCCATTTTTACACAGGGTTAAAGCTTACTCTATATTTCCCAGTTAGAAAATCGGTCTTTGAGGGTTCTGTGAAGGGATAGTAAGTGGCAACTAGAGGCCTGTGTCAAGCAAGGAAATGCCTTCCATCGAATATTTGACAGAAGCTTTCTGCACAACACTTTTGTGAAGTTTGTGTTCATCTCACAGAATTAAATCATTCTTTGGATTGAGCAGTTTGAAATCACTGTTTCTTTTTTTTATTATTATACTTTAAGTTCTAGGGTACATGTGCATAACGTGCAGGTTTGTTACATATGTATACTTGTGCCATGTTGGTGTG
>NW_012120121.1:238653-240587 GCF_000951035.1 Colobus angolensis palliatus | reverse complement strand
TGTATACTTGTGCCATGTTGGTGTGCTGCACCCATCAACTCGTCAGCACCCATCAATTCATCATTTATATCAGGTATAACTCCCCAATGAAATCCATTCCCCCTCCCCCATCCCCATGATAGGCCCCAGTGTGTGATGTTCCATCATTCTTAGCAAACTATCACAAGAAGAGAAAACCAAACACTGCATGTTCTCACTCATAGGTGGGAACTCAACAATGAGATCACCTGAACAATGAGATCACTTGAAATCACTGTTTCTGTGGAAACTGAGAAAGGACATTTGGAAACACTCTTTAGCATATCCTGAAAAAGAAATGACCTCATAGAGAAAGCAGAAGGCAGCTTTCTGTGAAACTGCTCTGTGTCACATGAATTCTGCTCAAACAGTTAAGCTTCTCTTTTCATTGAGCAGTATCATAACACTGTTTTTGTTTAGTCTGTGAAGGGATATTCGGGAGTGCTTTGAGGCTTACGGTGAGAAAGGAAATACCTTCACATAGAAAATGGAGAGAAGCTTTCTGAGGAGCGGCTTTGGGATGTTTGCATTCCACTCACAGAATTCCACTCACAGAATGACGTGTGCATTCCACTCCCAGAATGACGTGTGCATTCCACTCACCATTGTTCTCCTAGAGAATTCCAGAATCCCTTTTGGAGAAAAAGCTACCAAGAGACATTCGGGCGTATAGGGAAGGCTATGGTGAAAAGGGAAATATCCTCATACAAAAACTGGAAAGAAGATTTCTGTGAAAGTCTGGAGCCATGAGGCCCGGAATTAGCCAAACTCTGTTGCCTGATCTCTGCAAAGTGGAGACAAGATGGCACATTTCCGGGTTTTTCATTATAAACCTTTCCTGTGTGTGCTTAAAGCTTTTCCCACGCTTGCCTAAAGCTTTTCTCGTGCGTGCCTAAACTTTTCCCTGGCGTGCTTACCTATCCCACGTGAGCGCAAACATTTTCCCGCCCAGGAAGATATGCAGCCTATGGCGCAGGCCCAATCCCGCGTCCGGGAGAATTACAATCCCATGGCACATGCGCGATTGTAATTTGAGAAAACCCAGCCCCCGTCAGCACCCTGGCCCAACCTCTTCACATGCCAGCCTATATAAAGCATTGCACTGCCACCATTAAACGAGACTTGATCAGGCTATTTGCCTTGTCTCCATTTCTCGTGTTTTCTTGTCTCCTCCATTCCCACTCCCCATTCCAGCGTCTGTTCGACTGTCCTGCAGAACGGGACACCTGGCGCCTGAACAGGGACATAGACACGGGGGAAAATATGAGGAAGAAGGCACTAAAGTCAGCCGAAAGTGAAAGTGGAAGAAATTCCTCCGGACATTGTGGGAACCTGCCGCATTGGAACCAGAGGTAAGTAACAGTGTCTGATTATGGGACAAGAATTAAGCCAGCATCAAATTTATGTCGGACAGTTAAAAGAGGCTTTAAAAAAGTGAGGAGTAAAGGTTAAAAGTAATGATTTGTTTAAATTTTTTGATTTTGTAAAAGATACCTTCCCTTGGTTTCCACAAGAGAGAACCATTGACATAAAGAGCAGGCGTAGAGTGGAAGATTGTTTTCAAGATTATTATAGTACTTTTGGACCAGAGAAGGTCCCGGTGACAGACTTTTCCTATTGGAAATTAATTAGAGATATAATAGATAAAAAGGAAAAAGAAAAAGATCCTGAGGTAACGGGGGTGGTTACTCAGAATGAGGAAATATTAAGAGGCAGCTCCCAAACCGAGGTTGAAAAATCCACACCTAACAAAGAAATAGACCTTATATCACTACAAAGTGACGAGGAAGAGGCTGGGGTCCCCTCAATAATAAATATAGAAACATCAAATAAGGAAAAGGCCAGAAAATACCCAGTTTTACCCAAAACTAATGAAAACAAACGTAAAAATAACCTTAACCCTTCAGAAGTAGACT
>NW_012120121.1:232715-238603 GCF_000951035.1 Colobus angolensis palliatus | reverse complement strand
CATCAAATAAGGAAAAGGCCAGAAAATACCCAGTTTTACCCAAAACTAATGAAAACAAACGTAAAAATAACCTTAACCCTTCAGAAGTAGACTGGAATAATTTAGAGGAAGGAGCAGCAAAATATCATAATTCTGACTGGCCACAAACTCTTACTTATCCTCCTCCCTATTATAAGGCTTCTGCCCCCACAGTTATGACAGTAATAGACCGAAAAGAGGAGCTTAGAGAAAAGATTGCACAACTTGAAGAGCAAATAAAGCTTGAAGAACTACATCAGTCTTTAATCACTGGGTTGCAGAAATTCAGGACAGGAAGTGAGAGCATTCAATACCCTAAAGGAAAAGAGAAACACTCTCATCCTCAGAGACCCAGACAGCTTGTCCCAAAATGAAGGTCACTTGGTAGTGGGGATAGGGTGGATTCCTCTCCTCGAGAAGTTTTTCCAGTAACTGAAACTACAGATGCGCAGGGGTGAGCCTGGAGACACCACAATGGGTTTGAATTTACTGTAATAAAAGAACTAAAAACCGCTGTCTCACAATACAGAGCTACTGCCCCGTACACCCTGGCCATAGTTGAATTGTGGCCAAAAATTGGCTCACTCCCATAGATTGGAATACCTTAGTTAGAGCAGTTCTTTCCGGAGGCGACCATCTGATTTGGAAGTCAGAATTTTATGAGAATTGTACAGATACGGCCAAGAGAAACCAACAAGCCAAAAATGTTTGGGATTTTGATATGCTAACTGGCTCGGGTAACTACACAGAAACCGATGCTCAGATGCAGTACGATCACAGACTGTTTTCTCAAATCCAAGCAGCGGCTACCAAAGCCTGGAGAAAACTCCCTGTTAAAGGGGATCCAGGAGCCTCACTCACGGGGTCAAACAGGGGCGTGATGAGCCCTGTGCAGACTTTGTACACAGACTTTTAACCATGGCCTGCAGAATATTTGGAAATGCCGAGGTAGGGGTGGATTATGTAAAACAGCTAGCTTACGAAAACGCTAACATCAAATAAGGAAAAGGCCAGAAAATACCCAGTTTTACCCAAAACTAATGAAAACAAACGTAAAAATAACCTTAACCCTTCAGAAGTAGACTGGGATAATTTAGAGGAACTAATCCCTGAAGAGAAAAGTGCAACTGCCTGAGTTGCATTCATACATCACAATGAAGCTTCTCTGAACGCTTCTTTCCAGTTTTTATCAGAGGATGTTTCCTTTTTCGTCATAGGCCTCAATGGGCTCCCAAATATCACTTTGCAGAATCCACCAAAACAGTGTTCGCAAACTGCCAACTGAAGGGAAAGGTGAAACACTCTGTATGATGAATTCACGTATCAGAAAGCAATTTCTCAGAAAGCTTCCTTCTAGTTATTATGTGAGGATATTCCTTTTTTTCACCATAGGCCTCGATGCGCTCCCAAATATCACTTTGCAGATGCCACCACAACAGTGTTAGTAAACTGCTTCATGAAGACTAGGTTGTAACACTGTGAGATGAATTCACATATCACAAATAGGTTTCTCAGAAAACTCCTTTCTAGTTATTATTAGAGGATATTTCCTTTGTCAACGTAAGCTTCATTGTGCCAAAAAATATCCCAATGTAGATTTCAAGAAAAACTGTTAGCAAACGGATCCATGGAAAGGAAAGTGTAAATCTGTGAGTTGCACTCACATGTCACAGTGCAGTTTCTCAGAATGGTTCTTTCCAGTTTTTATCTGAGGATATTTCCTTTTTCACCACAGGCCTCAATGCATTCCCAAGCATCACTTTGCATATTCAACGACAACGGTGTTGGGAAACTGCTTCAAGAGATCTAGGCTATAACACTGTGAGATGAATTCACATATCACAAAGAAGTTTCTCACAAAGCTTCTATCAAGGTTTTAGTTGAGGATATTTCCTCTATCAGTGTAGGCGTCAATGTGATCCAATATAGCCCTTCTCAGGTTCCTCAAAGGCAGTCTTATTCGACTGTTCCATGAAACGTAAGTGTAACTCTCTGAGATGTATTCACACATCACAAAGAAGTTTCGGAGAAAGCTTCTTTCACGTTTTTATCTGAGGATATATCCTATCTCACTGTAAGCTGCATAGCGCGAAGAAGAATCCCTTTGCAGATTTCAAGAAAACTGTGTTAGCAAACTGATCTCTGAAGAGAAAAGGGTAACTGTGTGAGTTACATTCACACATCGCAATGCAGTTTCCCTGAACGCTTCTTTCCAGTTTTAATCAGAGGATATTTCCTTTTTCACCATAGCCCTCAATGAGCTCCCAAATATCACTTTGCAGAATCCACAAAATCAGTGTTAGCAAACTGCTACTAGAAGGGAAGTGAAACTCTGCAAGATGAATTCACACATCATAAAGCATTGCCTCAGAAAGCTTCTTTCTAGTTATTATCTGAGGATATTTCCTTTTTCACCATAGGCCTCAATACGCTCCCAAATATCTCTTTGCAGATTCCACCACAATAGTGTTAGGAAACTGCCTCATGAAAACTAGGTTGTAACTCTGTGAGATGAATTCACGTATCACAAATAGGTTTCTCACAAAGCTCCTTTCTAGTTTTTATTTGAGGATATTTCCTTTGTCACCATAAGCCTCATTGCACTAAGGAATATCCCAATGTAGATTTCAAGAAAACACTGTCAGCAAAAGGATCCATGGAAAGGAAAGTATAACTCTGTGAGTTGCATTCACATGTCACAATGCAGTTTCTCACAATGCTTTTTTCCAGTTTTTATCTGAGAATATTTGCTTTTTCTACTTTGCCCTCCATGGGCTCCCAGATATCAAATTGCAGAAGAGATGAAGAGAGTGTTAGCAAACTGCTACTAGAAGGGCAAGGTGAAATTCTGCGTGATGAATTCACACATCAGAAAGCAATTTCTCAGAAAGCTTCTTTCTAGTTATTATCTGAGGATATTACCTTTTTCACCAAGGGCCTCAATGCAATCTCAAATATCACTTTGCAGATTCTACGACAACAGTGTTAGTGAACTGCCTCATGAAGACTAGTTTGTAACTCTGTGAGATGAATTCATATATCTCAACTAGGTCTCTCAGAAACCTCCTTTATAGTTTTTATTTGAGGATATTTCCGTTGTCACCGTAAGCTTCATTGTGCTAAGAAATATCCCAGTGTAGATTTCAAGAAAACATTGTTAGCAAACGGATCTATGGAAAGGAAAGTGTAACCCTGTAAGTTGCATTCCCCTGTCACAGTGAAGTTTCTCAGAACACTTCTTTCCTATTATTTATCTGAGCATATGTACTTTTTCACCATAGGCCTCAATGCATTCCCAAATATCACTTTGCAGATTCCACGACAATGGTGTTAGCAAACTGCTTCATGAGATGTAGGTTGTAACTCTGTGAGACGAATTCACATATTACAAAGAAGTTTCTCACAAAGATTCTATCAATGTTTTAATTGAGGATATTTCCTCTATCAGCGTAGGCCTCAATGCTATTTAAGTTACCCTTTTCAGGTTCCTCAAAGGCAGTCTTATTCGACTGCTCCATGAAAAGTAAGTGTAACTCTGTGAGATGTATTCACACATGAAAAAGAAGTTTCTGAGAGAGCTTCTTTCACGTTTGTATCTGAGGATATTTCCTTTGTCAACATAAGCTTCATTGGGCTAAGAAGTATCTTATTGCAGATTTCAAGAAAACTGTGTTAGCATACTGATCCATGAAGAGAAAAGTGTAACTGTGTGAGTTGCCTTCACACATTGCAATGCAGTTTCTCTGAATGCTTCTTTCCAGTTTTTTTCAGAGAATATTTCCTTTTTCACCATAGCCCTCAATGAGCTCCCAAATATCACCTTGCAGAATCCATGAAAACAGTGTTAGCAAACTGCTACTAGAAGGAAAAGGTGAAACTCTGCGTGATGAATTCACACATCAGAAAATAATTTCTCAGAAAGCTTCTTTCTAGTTATTATCTGAGGATATTTCCTTTTTCACCATAGGCCTCAATGAGCTCCCAAATATCACTTTGCAGATTCCACGAGAACAGGGTTAGCAAACTGCCTCATGAAGAGGAAGATGTACCTCTGTGAGATGAATTCACATATCACAAATAAGTTTTTCAGAAAGCCCCTTTCTAGTTTTTATTTGAGGATATATCTTTTTTCACCGTTACCTTCATTGCGCCTAGTAATATCCCTAAGTAGATTTCAAAAAAACACTGTTTGTAAGTGAATCCATGGAAAGGAAAGTGTAACCTTGTGAGTTGCATTCACCTGTCACAGTGCAGTTTCTCAGAACCTTTCTTTCCTGTTTTTACCTGAGGATATTTCCTTTTTCAACATTGGCCTCAATGCGCTCCCAAATATCACATTGCAGATTCCACGACAACAGTGTTAGCAAACTGCTTCATGTGGTCTAGGTTGTAACGCTGTGAGATGAATTCACATATCATAAAGAAGTTTCTCAGAAACTTTCTATCAATGTTTAAATTGAGTATATTTCCTCTTTCATCGTAGGCCTCAATGCAATCCAATGTAGCCCTTCTCAAGTTACTCAAAGGCATTCTATTCGACTGCTCCATGAAATGTAAGAGTAACTCTGTGAGACGTATTCACATATCACAAAGAAGTTTCTGAGAAAGCTTCTTTCTAGTTTTTATTTGAGGATATTTCCTTTGTCACCATAAGCTTCACTGTGCTAAGAACTGTCCCACTGCAGATTTCAAGAAAACTGTCTTAGCAAACTCATCCCTGAAGAGAAAGGGGTAACTGTGTGAACTGCATTCACACATCACATTGCAGTTTCTCTGAACTCTTCCTTCAAGTTTTTATCAGAGGATATTTCCTTTTTCACCATAGCCCTCATTGAGCTCTAAAATATCACTTTGCAGAATACATGAAAACATTGTTATCAAACTGCTACTAGAAGGGAAAAGTGAAAATATGCGTGATGAATTCACACATCAGAAAGCAATTTCTCAGAAAACTTCTTTCTAGTTATTATCTGAGGATATTTCCATTTTCACCATAGGCCTCAATGCGCTCCCAAATATCTCTTTGCAGATTCCACCACAACAGTGTTAGGAAACTGTCTCATGAAAACTAGGTTGTAACTCTGTGAGGTGAATTCTCATATCACTAAGAAGTTTCTCCCAAAGCACCTTTCTAGTTTTTATTTGAGGATATTTCCTTTGTTACCATAAGCTTCATTGTGCTAAGAAATATTCCAATGTAGATTTCAAGAAAACACTGTTAGCAAAAGGATCCATGGAAAGGAAAGTGTAACTCTGTGAGTTGCATTCACATGTCACAATGCAGTTTTTCAGAACGCTTCTTTCCAGTTTTTATCTGAGGATATTTCCTTTTTCACCAGAGGCCTCAATGCGTTCCCAAATATCACTTTGCAGATTCCACGACAATGCTGTTAGCAAACTGCTTCATGAGGTCTAGGTTGTAAGACTGTGAGACAAATTCACATATCTCAAAGAAGTTTCTCACAAAGCTTCTATCAAGGTTTTAATTGAGCATATTTCCTCTATCAGCATTGGCCTCAATGTGATCCAATGTAGCCTTCTCAGATTCCTCAAAGGCAGTCTTATTCGACTGCACCATGACACGTAAGTGGAACTCTGAGATGTGTTCACACATCACAAAGAAGTTTCTGAGAAGCTTCTTTCTAGATTTATCTGAGGATATTTCCTTTTTCACCATAAGCTTCATTGAGCTAAGAACTGTCCCAATGGAGATTTCAAGGAAACTGTGTTAGCAAACTGATCCCTGAAGAAAAAAGTGTAACTGTGTAAATTGCATTCACACATTGCAATGCAGTTTCTCTGAATGCTTCTTTCCAGCTTGTATAAGAAATTATTTTCTGCTAAAAACGCTCAATAAATTTGGTATTGAT
>NW_012120121.1:170368-230548 GCF_000951035.1 Colobus angolensis palliatus | reverse complement strand
AAAAAAATAAAAATAAAAAAAAAAAATAAAAAAAAGAAATTATTTTCTTTTTCACCATAGCCCTCAATGAGCTCCCAAATATCGCTTTTCAGAATCCATGAAAACAGTGTTAGCAAACTGCTACTGGAAGGGAAAGGTGAAAGTCTCCGTGATGAATTCACACCTCAGAAAGCAATTTCTCAGAAAGCTTCTTTCTAGTTCTTATGTGAGGATATTTCCTTTTTCACCATAGGCCTCGATGCGTTCCCAATTATCACTTTGCAGATTCCATGACAACGGTGTTAGCAAACTGTTTCACAAGATCTATGTTGTAACTCTGTGAGATGAATTCATGT
The DNA here is from genome assembly GCF_000951035.1 of Colobus angolensis palliatus. Lineage (NCBI taxonomy): Eukaryota > Metazoa > Chordata > Mammalia > Primates > Cercopithecidae > Colobus > Colobus angolensis. Next base: position 230,213 of record NW_012120121.1, on the reverse strand, counting down.
ATCACAAAGAAGTTTCTCACAAAGCTTCCATCAAAGTTTTAATTGGAAACTGCAGGTTTCATCAGAAGACCTTTCCTTGCTCACCACAAGCATCTGGGCGTCATCAAACATCCCTTCACAGATTCTTCAAAGACATAGTTTCAAAACTGGTCAACACACAGTAAGCATGAACTCTGTTAAGTGAATGCACGTACTGAGAGAGTATGTGAGTATGCATTGAGTTATAACTTTCTTCTCATAAGGCACAGTTTGAACATTGTTCCTATAATGGAAAGAGTGATATTCGGAGCACATTGAAATTTATGTCAAGAAGTGAAATGTCATCAAATAAAAAACAGAAAGAAGCACTCAAAGAAACTGCTCTCTGTCACGTCCATTCTTTTAACAGGGTTAAAGCTTACTCTACATTTCCCAGTTTGAAAGTCGGTCTTTGAGGGTTCTCCGAAGGTGTAGTAAGTGGCAACCGGAGGACTGTGTCGAGCAAGGAAATGTCTTCCATCGAAAATTGGAGAGAAGCTTTCTGCGCAACTCTTTTGTGATGTTTGTATTCATCTCATAGAGTTAAATCATCCTTTGGATTTAGCAGTTTGAAATCACTGTTTTTGTGTAATCTGACAAAGGACATTTGGGAACGTGCTTTAGAATATGCTGAAAAAGTAATAACCTCAGAGAGAAAGCATAAGGAAACTTTCTGTGGAACTGCCCTGTGTCACGTGAATTCCACTCACACAGTTAAGCTTCTCCTTTCATTGAGCAGTATCATAACACTGTTTTTGTTTAGTTTGCGAAGGGATATTCAGGAGTGCTTTGAGACTCATGGTGAGAAAGGAAACGTCTTCAGAAAGAAACTGGATAGAAGCTCTCTGAGAGGCTGCTTTCTGATATGTGCATTCCACTCACAAAATATGCCTTTCTTCTCCTAGAGGATTCCGGAATCTCTTTTGGAGAAAAGCCTACCAAGAGACATTTAGGAGTACAGGGATGGCTATGGTGAAAAAGGCAATATCCTCAGACAAAAACTGGAAAGAAGACTTCTGTGAAACTGCTTTGTGTTAGGTATATTGATTCATCTCGTATAGTTAAAACTTTTCTTATATTACACAGTTTGGAAACTCCTTCATGCACGGATCTGTGAAGGGATGTTCGGGAGCACATTCAAGCCTACGTTGAAAGAGAAGATATCTTCAGATAAAATCTGGATAGAAGCTTTCTGAGAAACTACTTTGTGATGTATGTATTCCACTCAGGGAGTTTTACCTCTTTTCTCACAAGGCAGTGTTTGAACACTATTCCTGTGAAACCGAAAAAGTGATATTTCGGAGTGCATTGAGGACTAAGGCGAATAGTGAAATATACTGAAATAAAATCAAGGAAGAAGCATTCCAAGAATCTGCTCTCATATATGTGCATTCAATTCCCAAAGCCAATGCTTACTGTATGTTGTCCAGTTTTGAAACTCTGTGTTTGAAGGATCTGTGAATGGATATTTAGTGACGCCGGGAGGCTTGTTGTGAGCAAGGAAATGTCTTCCGAGGAAACATGTGGAGAAACTTTGTGAGCAACAGCTTTGTGATGTGTGTATTCGTCTCACAGTGTTAAACCATTCTTTGGATTGAGCAGCTTGAAATGACTGTTTTTGTGGAATTTGAGGAAGGACATAGGGGAAAGATCCTTAGAATATGGAGAAATAAATATCTTCAGGTAAAATCCAGCAGGAAGCTTTCTGTGAAACTTCTCTGTGTCATCTTACTTCCTCTCGCTCAGATAAGCCTCTCTTACCACTGAGCAGTTTTCTAACCCTGTGTATGATTAGCGTGTGATGGGATATTCAGGAGCACTTTGAGGCTTATGATGAAAAAGTAATTATGTTCAGAACGAACTTGGAGAGGAACTTTCCGAGGAACTGCTTTGTGACGTGTGCGTTCCACTCACAGTGTTATACCTTTCTTCTCATACAGCGTCGGGGAATCCCTTTTGGAAAAACAAGTACCAAGTGATATTCAGGAGCATGGTGATGCCGATCGTGAAAAGGGAAATAGCCTCAGAGAAAAATTGGAAAGAAGCTTTCTAGGAAACTATTCTGTGATACGAGTAAACATCTCACATAGATAAAGCTTTCTTTACATTATGCAGCTTGTAAACTGTCATGACCGATCCATGAAGGGACATTCGGGAGGACATTCAGGACTATGGAGAAAAAGGAAATATCTTCAGATAAAAACTGGATGGAAGCCTTCTGAGAATCTGCTTTTTGCTATGTTTATTCACCTCACATAGAGTAAGCTTTCTTTCATGATGCAGCTTGGAAACTCCCTCGTGGAAGGATCCACGAAAGGATATTTGGGATCACATTTGGGTCTATGGTGAAATAGGAAATACAGTCAGATAAAAAAACTGGAGTGAAGCTTTCTGAGAAACTGCTTGGTGATGTGTGCATTCCACTCAGTGTGTTACAACTCTCTTCTCATAAGGCACAGTTGCAACACGGTTCCTGTGAAACCAAAAGAGTGATATTCGGAGCACATTGAAGACTATGGCAAAAAGTGAAATGTCGCCCAATAAAAAACAGAAAGAAGCACTCGAAGAAACTTCTCTCTGACGTGTCCATTCTTTTCACAGGGTTGAAGCTTACTCTACATTTCCCAGTTTGAAAGTCGGTCTTTGAGTGTTCTGCGAAGGGATACTAAGTGGTAACCAGAGGCCTGTGTCGAGTGAGAAAATATCTTCCATCGACAATTGGAGAGGAGCTTTCTGCACAACTGTTTTGTGACATTTGCATTCATCTTATGGAGTTAAATCATTCTTTTATTGAGCAGTTTGTAATCACTGTTTCTGTATAATCTGAGAAAGGACATTTGGAAACGCTTTTTAGAATATCCTGAAAAAGAACTATCTTCAGAGAGAAAACAGAAGTAAGATTTCTGTGAAAGTGCTCTGTGTCACATGAATTCTGCTCACACAGTTAAGCTGCTCTTTTCATTGAGCAGTATCGTAACACTGTTTTTGTTTAGTCTGTGAAGGATATTCAGGAGCACTTTGAGGCTTACGGTGAGAAAGGAAACGTCTTCAAATAGGAACTGGAGGGAAGCTTTCTGAGGAGCTACTTTGTGATGTGAGTATTCCACTCACAGAAATATGCCTTACATTTCCAAGAGGATTCTGGAATCCCTATTGGAGTAAGAGCTACCAAGAGACATTCAGGTGTATAGGGAGGGCTATGGTGAAAAAGGAAATATCCTCAGATAAAAACTGGAAAGAAGATTTCTGTGAAACTGCTTTGTGTTAGATATATTTATTCATCTCGCATAGTTGAAACATTTTTTATATTACACAGTTTGGAAACTCCATCATGAACGGATTCACGAAGGGATATTCGGGAGCACATTCAGGCCTACGGTGAAAGGGGAGATATCTTCAGAGAAAAAGTGGATAAAAGCTTTCTGAGAAACGATTTTCTGATGGATGCATTCCACTCAGGGAATTATACATTGTATCTCACAAGGCAGTGTTTGAACACTGTTCCTGTGAAACTGAAAAAGAGATATTTCACAGTGCACTGAGGACTATGGTGAATAGTGAAATATACTGAAATAAAATCGAGGAAGAATCGTTCCAAGAAGCTTATCTGTGATATGTGCATTCACTTCACAGTATTAATGCTTACTCTATGTTGCCCAGTTTCCAAACTCTGTCTTTGAAGTATCTGTGAAGGGATATTTAGTGACGCCCGGAGGCTTGCGGTGATCAAGGAAAAGTCTTCCGATGAAACCTGCAGAGAAACTTTCTGAGCAACTGCTTTGCAATGTGTGTATTAGCCTCATAGAGATAAACCTTTCTTCAGATTGAACAGCTAGAAATCACTGTTTTTGTGGAATCTGAGGGAGGACATTTGGGAATGATACTTAGAACATGGAGAAAGAAATATCCTCAGGTAATATCCAGAAGGAAGCTTTCTGTGAAACTGCTCTGTGTCGTCTTAATGTCTCTCACTCAGGTAAGGCCCTCGTTTCATTGAGCAGGTTTTTAACACTGTGTATGCTTAGCGTGTGATGGGATATTCGGGAGCACTTTGAGGCTTACGGTGAAAAAGGAAATATGTTCCGACAAAAACTGGAGAGAAGCTTTTCGAGGAACTGCCTTGTGACCTGTGCATTCCACTCACAGTGATATACCTCTCTTCTAATACAGCGTCGGGGACACTCTTTTGGAGAAACAGGTACTAAGTGATATTCCAGAGTATGTTGGTGCTGATGGTGAAAAGGGAAATAATCTGAGACTAAAACTGAAAAAATCTTTCTAGGAAACTACTTTGTGATACGTGTAATCATCTCACATTGATAATGCATTTTTTACATTATGCAGCTTGGAAACCTTCATGGACGGCTCCACGAAGGGACCATCAGGAGCACTTTGAAGACTATGGTGAAAAACGAAATATTTTCAGAAACAAACCGGAAAGAAGCTCTGTCAATCTGCTTTTTGCTATGTTTATTCATCTCACATAGATGAAGCTTTCTTTACATTACACACCTTGGAAACTTCATCGTGGATGGATCCACAAAGGGATATTTGGGATCACATTACAGCCTATAGTGAAATAGGAAATAGAGTCACATCGAAACGATAGAGAAGCTTTGTGAGAAACTGCAAGGTGACGTGTGCATTCCACTCAGGGAGTTAAAACTTTCTTCTCATAAGGCACAATTTGAACACTGTTCCTGTAAAAACAAAAGAGTGATATTTGGAGCACAGTGAAGACTATGGCAAAATTGAAATATTCAATAAAAAACAGAAAGAAGCACTCAAAAAACTGCTCTCTGACATGTCCATTCTTTTAACAGGGTTAAAGCTTACTCTACATTTCCCAGTTTCAAAGTCACTTTTTGAGGGTTCTGTGAAGGAATAGTAAGTAGCAATCAGAGGCCTGTGTTGACCAAGGAAACGTCTTCCATCGAATATTTGAGAGAAGCTTTCTGCGCAACACTTTTCTGAAGTTTGTGCTCATCTCATAGAGTTAAATCATTCTTTGGATTGAGTAGTTTGAAATCACTGTTTCTGTGGAATCTGAGAAAGGACGTTTGGAAACGCTCTTTAGAATATCCTGAAAAAGAAATAACCTCAGAGAGAAACCAGAAGGAAGCTTTCTGTGAAGCTGCTCTGTGTCACGTGAATTCCGCTCACACAGTTAAGCTTCCCTTTTCATTGAGCAGTATCATAACAATGTTTTTACTCAGTCTGCGAAGGGATATTCAGGTGTGCTTTGAGGCTTACAGTGAGAAAGGAAACGTCTTCAGATAGAAACTGGAGAGAAGCTTTCTGTGGAGCTGCTTTGTGACGTGTGTATTCCACTCAGAGAATTCCACTCACAGAATGACGTGCGCATTCCACTCACAGAATGACGTGTGCATTCCACTCACCTTTATTCTCCTAGAGGTTTCCGGAATTCCTTTTGGAGAAGAAGCTACCAAAAGACATTTGGGAGTATAGGGATGGCTATGGTGAAAAAGGAAATATCCTCCGACAAAAACTGGAAAGAAAATTTCTGTGAAACTGCTTTGTGTTAGATATATATATTCATCTCGTGTAGTTAAAACTTGTCTGATATTATGCAGTTTGGAAACTCTTTCATGCAGGGATCCGCAAGGGGACATTCGGGAGCAGATTCAGGCCTATGTTGAAAGAGGAGATATCTTCAGATAAAAAGTGGAGAGAAGCTTTCTGAGAAACGAATTTGTGATGCATGCATTTCACTCAGGGAGTTAAATCACTTCTCTCACAACACAGTGTTTGAATACTGTTCCTGTGAAACTGAAAAAGTGATATTTCAGAGCACTTTGAAACCTATGGCAAATAGTGAAATATACTGAAATCAAATAAAGGAAGAAGCATTCCATGAATCTGCTCTCTGATGTGTGCATTCACTTCACAGAGTTAATGCTTACTCTATGTTGCCCAGTTTCCAAACTCTGTCTTTGATGGATCTGTGCAGGGGTATTTAGTGACGTCCGGAGGCTTGTGATGTGCAAGGAAACGTATTCCAATGAAACCTGCAGAGAAAGTTTATGAGCAACTGCTTTGCGATGTGTGTATTTGTCTCATAGAGTTAAACCGTTCTTGAGATTGAACAGCTTGAAATCACTGTTTTGTGGAATCTGAGGAAGGACATTTGGAATGATCCTTAGAATATGGAGAAAGAAATATCTTCAGGGAAAATCCATAAAGAAGCTTTCTGTGAAACTTCTCTGTGTCGTATTAATGGCTTTCACTCAGTTAAGCCCCTCTTTTCATTGAGCAGTTTTCTAACCCTGTGTATGCTTAGCGTCTGACGGGATATTCGGGAGCACTTTGAGGCTTACGGTGAAAAAGGAAATATGTTCAGACCAAAACTGGAGAGAAGCTTTCCGAGGAACTGCCTTGTGATGTGTGCAGTCCACTCACAGTGTTATACCTCTCTTCTCATACAACATCGGGGAAACCCTTTGGGAGAAACAGGTACCAATTGATATTCGGGAGCATGTTGATGTCGATGTCGAAAAGGAAAGTAGCCTCAGTCTAAAACTGGAAAAAACTTTCAAGGAAACTACTCTGTTTTATGTGTAATCATCTCACATAGATAATGCTTTCTTTACATTACGCAGCTTGGAAACTGTCATGGAAGGATCCATGAAGGGACCCTCAGGAGCACTTTGAGGACTATGGTGTAAAACGAAATATCTTCAGATCAGAACGGGAAAGAAGCTTTCTGTGAATATGTTTTTTGCTATGTTTATTCATCTGACATAGATGAAGCTTTCTTTACATTACAAATCTTGGAAACTCCCTCGTGGATTGATCCGCGAATGTATATTTGGGAACACATTCAGGCCTACAGTGAATAGGAAATACAGTCACATCATAACGGGAGAGAAGCTTTCTGAGAAAGTGCCTGGTGACGCGTTCATTCCACTCAGGGAGTTATAACTTTCTTCTCATAAGGCACAGTGTGAACACTGTTCCTGTAAAACCAAAAGAGTGATATTCGGAACACATTCAAGACTATGGCAAAATTGAAATTTCCAATAGAAAAAGGAAGAAGCACTCAAGGAAACTGCTCTCTGACATGTCCATTTTTACACAGGGTTAAAGCTTACTTTACATTTCCCAGTTTGAAAGTTGGTCTTTGAGAGGTCTGTGAAGGGATAGTAAGTGGCAACTGGAAGCCTGTGTCAAACAAGGAAATGTCTTCCATTGAATATTTGAGAGAAGCTTTCTGCGAAACTCTTTTGTGATGTTTGTGTTCATCTCACAGAGTTAAATGACTTTTTTGTATACAGTAGTATGATATCACTGTTTCTCTGGAATCTGAGAAAGGACATTTGGAAATGCTCTTTACAATCTCCTCAAAAAGAAAAATCCTCAGAGAGAAACCAGAAGGAAGCTTCTGTCAAACTGCACTGTGTCAGGTGATTTCTGCTAACACAGTTAAGCTTCACTTTACATTGAGCAGTACCATAACACTGTTATTGTTTAGTCTGCGAAGGGATATTCTGGAGCACTTTGAGGCTTACGGTGAGAATGCTAACGTCTTCAGATAGAAACTGGAGAGAAGCTTTCTGAGGAGCTGTTTTCTGACCTGTGCATTCCACTCACAGAATTCCACTCACAGAATCAGGTGTGCATTCCACTCACAGAATGACGTGTGCACTCCACTCACCTTTCTTCTCCTAGAGGATTCCGGAATCCCTTTTGGAGAAAAAGCTACCAAGAGACATTCGGGAGTATAGGGATGGCTATGGTGAAAAAGGAAATATCCTCAGACAAAAACTGGAAAGAAGATTCTTGTGAAACTGCTTTGTGTTAGATATATTTATTCATCTCGCATAGTTAAAACTTTTCTTATATTACGCAGTTTGGAAACTCCATCATGCACAGATCCATGAAGGGACACCCTGGAGCACATTCAGGCCTACGGTTGAAGAGGAGATATCTTCAGATAAAAAGTGGAGAGAAGCTTTCTGAGAAACGACTTTGTGATATATTCATTCCACTGAGGGAGTTATACCTCTTTTCTCACAAGGCAGTGTTTGAACACTGTTCCTGTGAAACAGAAAAAGTGATATTTCAGAGTGCATTGAAGATTATGGAGAATAGTGAAATATACAGAAATAAAATCGAGGAAGAAGCGTTCCAAGAATCTGCTCTCTTATAAGTGCATTCACTTCACAGAGTTAAGGCTTACTCTATGTTGCCCAGTTTCGAAACTCTGCCTTTGAAGTATCTGTGAAGGGATATTTAGTGACACCCGGAGGCTTGTGGTGAGCAAGGAAACGTCTTCCGAAGAAACCTACAGAGAAACGTTCTGAGCAACAGCTTTGGGATGTGTGCATTTGTCTCATGGAATTAAACCGTTCTTTGGATTGAGCAGCTTGAAATCACTGTTTTTGTGGAATCTCAGGAAGGACATTTGGGAACGTTCCTTAGAACATGGAGAAAGAAATATCCTCATGTAATATGCAGAAGGAAGCTTTCCATGAAACTGCTCTCTGTCGTCTTAATGGCTCTCACTCAATTAAGCTCCGCTTTTCATTGAGCAGTATTCTCACCCTGTGTATGCTTAGCGTGTGACGGGATATTCGGGAGCACTTTGAGGCTTACGGTGAAAAAGAAAATATGTTTAGAAGAAAACTGGACAGAAGCTTTCCGAGGAACTGCCTTGTAACCTGTGCATTCCACTCACAGTGTTATAACTCTGTTCACATACAGCATCAGGGAAACCTTTTTGGACGAACAGGTACCAAGTGATATTCGGGAGCATGTTGATGCCAATGGTGAAAAGGGAAATAGCCTCAGACAGAAACTGGAAAGAAGCTTTCTAGGAAACTATTCTGTGATATGTGTAATCATCTCACATAGATAAAGCTATCTTTACATTAGGCAGCTTGGAAACTGTCATTGACGGATCCAGGAAGGGACCTTCGGGAGCACATTCAGGGCTATGTTGAAATAGGAAATATCTTCAGATAAAAACTGGAAGGAAGCTTTCTGTGAATCTGCTTCTTGCTATATTTGTTCATCTCACATAGTTGAAGCTTCCTTAGCATTATGCGGCTTGGAAACTCACTCATGGATGGAGCCGCGAAGGGATATTTGGTATCACAGTTGGGCCTATGGTGAAATAGGAAATATAGTCAGATAAAAACTGGAGAGAAGCTTTCTGAGAAACTACTTGGTGATGTGTGCATTCCAGTCAGGGAGGTATAACTTTCTTCTCATAAGGCACAGTTTGAACACTGTTCCTGGAAAACTAAAAGAGTGATATTCGGAGCACATTGAAGACTATGGCAAAAGTTGAAATGTCGTCCAATAAAAAACAGAAAGAAGCACTCAAAGAAACTGCTCTCTGTCTTGTCCAGTCTTTTCACAGGGTTAAAGCTTACTGTATATTTCCAAGTATGAATGTAGGTCTTTGACGGTTCTGTGAAGGGATAGTAAGTGGCAACCTAGGCTTGTGTCGAGCAAGGAAATGTCTTCCATCGAAAATTGGAGAGAAACTTTCTGCACAACTCTTTTGTGATGTTTGTATTCATCACATAGAGTTAAATCATTCTTTGGATTGAGCAGTTTGAAATCACTGTTTCTGTGGAATCTGAGAAAGGACATTTGGAAACGCTCTTTAGAATATCCTGAAAAAGGAATAACCTCAAAGAGAACCCAGAAGGAAGCTTTCTGTGAAGCTGCTCTGTGTCACGTGAATTCTGCTCACACAGTTAAGCTTCTCTTTTCATTGATCAGTATCACAACACTGATTTTGTTTAGGCTGCGATGGGATTTTCAACAACGCTTTGAGGCTGATGAGAAAGTTAACGTCTTCAGATAGAAACTGGAGAGAAGCTCTCTGAGGAGCTGCTTTGTGACGTGTGTATTCCACTCACAGAAATGTACCTTTCTTCTCAAAGACAGTTGCAGAAGCCCTTTTGGGGAAAAGGCTACCAAGAGACATTCGGGAGTATAGGGTCGGCTATGATGAGAAAGGAATTATCCTCAGACAAAAACTGAAAAGAAGATTTCTGTGACACTGCTTTGTGTTAGATACATTTACTCATCTCGCATAGTTAAAACTTTACTTATATTATGCAGTTTGTAAACTCCGACCTGCACGGAACCACGAAGGGATATTCAGGAGCACATTCAGGCCTACAGTGAAAGAGGAGATATCTTCAGATGAAAACTGGATAGAAGCTTTCTGAGAAACTACTTTGTGTTGTATGCATTCCACTCAGGTAATTTTACCTACTTTCTCACAAGGCAATGTTTGAACACTGTTCCTGTGAAAACGAAAATGTGATATTTCCGAGCACACTGACGACTATGGTGAATAGTGAAATATACTGAAATATAATCCAGGATGAAACGTTCCAAAATCTACTCTCCGATAGGTGCATTCACTTCACAGAGTTAATGCTTACTCTATGTAGCCCAGATTCGAAACTCTGTCTTTGAAGAATCAGTGAAGGGATATTTAGCAATGCCTGAAGGCTTCTAGTGAGTGAAGAAACATATTCCGATGAAAACTGCAGAGAAACTTTGTGAGCAACTGCTTTGCAATGCATGTATTCGTCTCATAGAGTTAAATCATTTTTTGTTTAGAGCAGCTTGAAATCACTGTTTTGGTGGAATCTGAGGAAGGACATTTGGGAATGATCCTTAGAATATGGAGAAAGAATTTTCCTCAGGTAAAATCCAGAAAGAAACTTTCTCTGAAACCGCTCCCAGTCATCTCAATTCCTCCCGCTCAGTTTAGCCTCAGGTTTCATTGAGCAGTTTTCTAACCCTGTGTATGTTTAGCGTGTGTTGGGATATCCGGGAGCATTTTGACATTAACGGTGAGAAAGGAAATATGTTCAAAGCGAAACTGAAGAGAAGATTTCCGCGTAACTGCTTTGTGATATGTGCATTCCACTGACAGTGTTGTATCTCTCCTCTCTTACAGCGTTGGGGAAAACCCTTTGGAGAAACAGGTACCAAGTGATATTCGGGAGCGTGTTGATGCTGATGGTGAAAAGGGAAATAGCCTCAGACAAAAACTGGAAAGAAGCTTTCTAGGAAACTATTCTGTGATATGTGTAATCATCTCACATAGATAAAGCTATCTTTACATTAGGCAGCTTGGAAACTGTCACGGACAGATCCAGGAAGGGACCCTTGGGAACACATTCAGGACCATGGTGGAAAACGAAATATCTTCAGATAAAAACTGGAAAGAAGCTTTCTGTGAATCTGCTTGTTGCTATGTTTATTCATCTCACATAGATGAAGCTTTCCTTTCATTACACAGCTTGGAAACTCCCTCGTGGATGGATCCACGAAGGGATATTTGGGATCACATTCGGGCCTATGGTGAAATAGGAAATATAGTCAGATGAAAACTGGATAGAAATATTCTGTGAAACTGCTTGGTGATGTGTGCATTCCACTCAAGTAGTTATAACTTCCTTCTCATAAGGCACAGTTTGAACACTGTTCGTGTAAAACCAAAAGAGTGATATTCGGAGCACATTGAGGACTATGGCAAAAAGTGAAATGTCGTCCAATAAAAAATGAAAAGAAGCACCCAAAGAAACTGCTCTCAGACATGTCCATTCTTTTCACAGAATTAAAGATTACTCTACATTTCCCAGTTTGAAAGTCAGTCTTTGAGTGTTCTGTGAAGGGACAGTAAGTGGTAACTGAAGCCTGTGTGAGGCAATGAAATGTCTTCCATCGAAAATTGGAGAGAAGATTTCTGCGCAACGCTTTTGTGATGTTTGTGTACATCTCATGGAGTTAAATCCTTCTTTGGATTTAGCAGTTTGAAATCACTGTTTCTGTGGAATGTGAGAAAGGACATTTGGAAACCCTGTTGAGAATATCCTGAAAAAGAAATAACCTCAGAAAGAAACCAGAAGGAAGCTTTCGGTGAATTTGCTCTGTGTCCGGTGAAATCCGCTCACAAATTTAAGCTTCCCCTTTTCATTGAGAAGCATCATAGCACTGTTTTTGTTTAGTCTGAGTATGTATATTCAGGAGTGCTTAGAGACTCGTGGTGAGAAAGGAAACATCTTCAGATAGAAACTGGAGAGAAGCTTTCTAAGGAGCTGCTTTGCGACGTGTGCATTCCACTCACAGAAATATACCTTTCTTCTCCTAGAGAATTCCTGATCCCTTTTGGAGAAAAGGCTACCAAGAGACATTCGTGAATATAGGGACAGCTATGGTGAAAAAGAAAATATCCTCAGACAAAAACTGGAAAGAAAATTTCTGTGAAACTGCTTTATTTTTGACATATTTATTTATCTCACATAGTTAAAATTCTCTTATATTATGCAGTTTGGAAACTCCGTGATGCACAAATCTGCGAAGGGACATTCGGGAGCACATTCTGGCCTATGGTGAAAGAGGAGATATCTTCAGATAAAAACTGGATAGAAGCTTTCTGAGAAATTTCTCTGTGATATATGCATTCCAGTCAGGGATTTATACATCTTTTCTCACAGGCAGTGTTTGAACACTGTTCCCGTGAAACCAAAAATGTGATATGTTGGAGCACATTGAGGACTAGGACGAATAGTGAAATATGCTGAAATGAAATCGAGGAAGAAGCGTTCCAAGAATCTGCTCTCTGATATGGGCATTGACTTCAGAGAGTTAATGCTTACTCTATTTTGCCCAGTTTTGAAACTCTGTCTTTGAAACATCTGTTAGGGGATATTTAGTGACACCCGGAGGCTTGTGGTGAGGCAGGAAACATGTTCAATGAAACTTGCAGAGAAACTTTATTAGCAAGTGCTTTGCAATGTGTGTATTCATCTCATAGAGGTGAATTATTCTTTGGATTGAGAAGCTTGAAATCACTGATTTTGTAAAATCTGAGAAAGGACACTTGGGAACGATCCTTAGAACACGGGGAAAGAAATATCCTCAGGGAAAATCCAGAAGGAAGCTTTCTGTGAAACTGCTCTGTGTCATCTTAATACCTCTCATTCAGTTAAACCTCTCTTTTCATGGAGCAGTTTACTAACCCTGTGTATGTTTAGCATGTGATGGGATATTCGGGAACACATTGACGCTTACAGTGAAAAAGGAAATATCTTCCAACTGATACTGGGGAGAAGATTTCCGAAAAACTGCTTTGTGACTTGTGCATTTCACTCACAGTGTCATACCTGTCTTCTCATACAGCCTCGGGGAAACTCTTTTGGAGAAACTGGTACCAAGTGATATTTGGGAGTGTGTTGATGCCAAAGGTGAAAAGGGAAATAGCCTCAGACAAAAACTGGAAAGAAACTTTCTAGGAAAATACTCTGTGATATGTGTAATCATCTCACATAGACAAAGCTTTCTTTACATTACACAGGGTGGAAACAGTCATGGACGGATGCACGAAGGGACATTCAGGAGCAGATTCAGGACTGCAGTGAAAAAGAAAATATCTTCAGATAAAAAATGGAAAGAAGCATTCTGTGAATCTGCTTTTTGCTATGTTTACTCATCTCCTGTTGACAAAGCTTTCTTTATATTATGCAGCTTGGAAACTCCCTTGTGGATGGATCCGCGAAGGGATATTTGGGATCACATATGGGCCTATGGTGAAATAGGAAATATAGTCTGATAAAAACTGGAGAGAAGCTTTCTGAGAAACTGGTTGGTGTTGTGTGCATTACACTCAGAGAGGCATAACTTTCTTCCCATAAGACACAGTTTGAACACAGTTCCTGTAAAATTAAAGAGTGATATTCGGAGCACATTGAAGACTATGGTAAAAAGTGAAATGTCATCCAACAAAAAAGAGAAAGAAGCACTTAAAGAAACTGCTCTCTGACAAGTCCATTCTTTTCACATGGTTAAATCTTACTCTACGTTTCCCAGTTTGAAAGTCTGTCTCTGTGGTTTCTGCGAAGGGATAGTAAGTGGCAAAGTGGCAACCGGAGGTCTGTGCCGAACAAGGAAATGTCTTCCTTCTAAAATTGGAGAGAAGTTTTCTGCACAACTCTTTTGTGATGTTTGTATTTATCTCATAGAGTTAAATCATTTTTTGGATTGAGCAGTTTGAAATCACTCTTTCTGTGGAATCTGAGAAAGGACATTTGTAAACACACTTTAGAATATCTTGAAAATAAATAACCACAGAGAGACACCAGAAGAAAGTCTTCTATGAAACTGCTCTGTGTCACGTGCAATCTCCTCACAAATCTAAGCTTCTCTTTTCATTGAGCAGCATCATAGCACTGTTTTTATTTAGTCTGAGAAGGTATATTCAGGAGTGCTTTGAGACTCATGGTGAGAAAGGTAACATCTTCAGACAGAAACTGGAGAGGAGCTTTCTGAGGAGCTGCTTTGTGATGTGTGCATTCCACTCTCAGAAATATACCTTTCTTCTCCTAGAGGATTCCAGAACCCTTTTGGAGAAAATGCTACCAAGAGACATTCTGGAGTATAGGGACGGCTATGGTGAAAAAGTAAATATCCTGAGACAAAAACTGGAAAAAAGATTTCTGTGAAACTGCTTTGTTTTAAACATATTTATTAATCTCTCATAGTTAAAACTTTTCTTAAATTACACAGTTTGGAAACTCCATCATGCACGGATCCAAGAAGGGACATTCGGGACCACATTCAGGCCTATGTTGAAAGAGGAGATACCTTCAGACAAAAACTGGATAGAAGCTTTCTGAGAAACTTCTTTGTGACGTATTATTTCCACTCAGGGATTTATAGCTCTTTTCTCACAAGACACTGTTTGAACAATGTTCCCGTTAAACCAAAGAAGTTTGGTTTTGGATATTTTGGAGCGCATTGAGGACTACACCGAATATTGAAATATACTGAAATAAAATCGAGGAAGAAGCGTTCCAAGAATCTGCTCTCTGATATGGGCATTGACTTCAGAGAGTTAATGCTTACTCTATGTTGCCCAGTTTCCAAACTCTGTCTTCCAAGAATCTGTGAGGGGTTTTTTAGTGATGCCCAGAGGCTTGTGGTGAGCCAGGAAATGTCTTCCAATGAAATCTGCAGAGAAATTTTCTTAGCAACTGCTTTGCAATGTGTGTATTCGTCTCATAGAGGTAAATCATTCTTTGGATTGAGCAGCTTGAAATAATTGTTTTTGGGGAATCTGAGGAAGGACATTGTGAATGATCCTTAGAATATGGGGGAAGAAATATCCTCAGGGAAAATCCAGAAGGAAGCTTTCTGTGAAACTGCTCTGTGTCATCTTAATTCCTCTTACTCAGTTAAACCAATCTTTTCATGGAGCAGTTTACTAACCCCGTGTATGTTTAGCGTGTGTTTGGATATTCGGGAGCACGTTGATGCTTACGGTGAAAAAGGAAATATGCTCCGACCGATACTGGGAGAAGATTTCCGAGGAACTGCTTTGTGACGTGTGTATTTCACTCACAGTGTCATACCTCTCTTCTCATACAGCCTAGGGGAAACCCTTTTGGAGAAACACGTACCAAGTGATATTCGGCAGCATGTTGATGCCAATGGTGAAAAGGGAAATAGCCTCAGACAAAACCTGGAAAGAAGCTTTCTAGGAAACTACTCTGTGATATGTGTAATCATCTCACATAGACAAAGCTTTTGTTATATTACGCAGGTTGGAAACGGTCATGGACGGATCCACGAACGGAAATTGAGGAGCAGATTCATGACTATGGTGAAAAGGGAAATATCTTCCTATAAAAACTGGAGAGAAGCTTTCTGTGAACCTGCTTTTTGCTATGTTTATTCATCTCATATAGATGAGGCTTTCTCTACATTACACAGCTTGGAAACTCCCTCCTGGATGGAAACATGAAGGGATATTTGGGATGACATACGGGCCTATGGTGAAATAGGAAATATAGTCAGATAAAAACTGGAGAGAAGCTTTCTGAGAAACTGCTTGGTGTTTTGTCCATTACACTCAGAGAGGTATAACTTTCTTCTCATAAGGCACAGTTTGAACACTGTTCCTGTAAAATTAAAGAGTGATATTGGGAGCACATTGAAGACTATGGAAAAAAGTGAAATGTCACGCAATAAAAAACAGAAAGAAGGACTCAAAGAAACTTCTCTCTGACAAGTCCATTCTTTTCACATGGTTAAATATTACTCTACATTTCCCAGTTTGAAAATCTGTCTCTGAAGGTTCTGCAAAGGGATAGTAAGTGGCAACTGGAGGTCTGTGTCGAACAAGGAAATGTCTTCCTTCTAAAATTGGAGAGAAGATTTCTGCGCAACTCTTTTTTGATGTTTGTATTCATGTCATAGAATTAAGTCATTCTTTGGATTCAGCAGTTTAAAATCACTGTTTCTGTGGAATCTGAGAAAGGACATTTGGAAACGCTCTTTAGAATATCCACAAAAAGAAATAATCTCTGAGAAAAACCAGAAGGAAGCTTTCTGTGAGACTGCTCTGTGTCACGTGAATTCTATTAACACAGGTAAACTTCTCTTTTCATTGAGTGTTATCGTAACACTGTTTTAGTTTAGTCTGTGAAGGGATATTCTGGAGCACTTTGAGGCTTATGGTGAGAAAGGAAACGTCTTCTCATAGAAACTGGAGAGAAGCTTTTTGAGGAGCTGCTTTGTGACATGTGCATTCCACTCAGAGAATTATACCTTTCTTCTCCTAGAGGATTCTGGAATCCCTTTGGGAGAAAGAGCTACCAAGAGACATTCGTGTGTATACAGAGGATTATGGTAAAAAAGTAAATATCCTCAGCCAACAACTAAAAAGAAGATATCTGTGAAACTGCTTTATGTTAGATATATTTATTCATCTCGCATAGTTAAACCTTTTCTTATATTACACAATTTGGAAGTTCCATCATGCACGGATCCACGAAGGGACATTCGGGAGCACATTCAGGCCTACGGTGAAAGAGGAGGTATCCTCAGATAAAAACTGGATAGAAGCTTTCTGAGAAACTCCTTTGTGATGCAAGCATTGCACTCAGGGAGTTATACCTCGTTTCTCACAAGGTAGTGCTTGAACACTATTCCTGTGAAATGGAAAAAGTGATATTTCAGAGTGGAATGTGGACTGTGGCCGATAGGGAAATATACTGAAATAAAATCGAAAAATAGGTGTTCCAAGAACCTGCTCTCTGATATGTACATTCACTTCACAGAGTTAATGCTTACTCTATGTTGCCGAGTTTCAAAACTTTCTCTTTGAAGAATCTGTGCAGGGATATTTAGTGACATCCAGAGGGTTCTGGTGAGCAAGAAAACGTCTTTTGATGAAACCTGCAGAGAAACATTCTGAGCAACTGCTTTGCAAAGTGTGTATTCGTCTTATAGAGTTAAACCATTTTTTGGATTGAGCAGCCTGAAATCACTGTTTTTGTGGAATCTGAGGAAGGACATTTGAGTACGATACTTAGAATATGGAGAAAGATATATCCTCGGGTAAAATCCAGAAGGAAGCTTTCTGTAAAACTGCTCTGTGTCATCTTAATTTCTCTCGCTCAGGTGAGCCTCCTTTTCACTGAGCAGTTTTCTCACCCTGTGTATGTTTAGCATGTGATGGAATATTCGGGAGCACTTTGAGGCTTATGGTGAAAAAAGAAATATGCTTGGACCAAAACTGGAGAGAATCTTTGCGAAGAACTGCTTTGTGACGTGTGCTTTACACTCACAGTGTTATACCTCTCTTCCAATACAGTGTCCAGGAAACCCTTTTGGACAAACAGATACCAAGTGATATTTGGGAGCATGTTGATGCCAATGGTGAAAAGGGAAATAGCCTCAGACAAGAAATGGAAAGAAGCTTTCTAGGAAACTACTCTGTGGTATGTGTAATCATCTCACATAGATAAATCTTTCTTTATATTACACAGCTTGGAAACTGTCATAGACACATAAACAAAGGGACCTTCGGGAGCATATTGAGGACTAGCATGAAAAAGGAAATATCTTCAAATAAAAACTAGAAAGAAGCTTTCTGTGAATCTGCTTTTTGCTATGTTTATTCATCTCACATAGTTGAAGCCTTCCGTACATTATGCAGCTTGGAAACTCCTTCCTGGATGGATCTGCATAGGGATACTTGGAATCACATTCGGGCCTATGGTGAAATAGGAAATAGAGTCAGAAGAAAACTGGATAGAAGGAAATGTATTCTATCGAATATCGCAGAAAATCTTTCCATCCAATTCTTTTGTGATGTTTGTATTCATCTTATAGAGTTAAATCATTCTTTGGATTAAGCAGTTTGAAATCACTGTTTCTGTGGAATCTGAGAAAGGACATTTGGAAACGTTCTTTAGAATATACTGAAATAGAAATACCTCAGAGAGAAAGCAGAAGGAAGATTCTGTGAAACTGCTCTCTGTCACGTGAATTCCGCTCACACAGTTAAACTTCTCTTTTCGTTGAGGAGTATCATAACACGGTTTTCGTTTCGTCTGAGAAGGGATATTCAGGAGCGCTTTGAGTCTCACAGTAAGAAAGGAAAAGTCTTCAGATACAAACTGGAGAGAAGCTTTCTGAGGAGCTGCTTTGCTACATGTGCATTCCACTCACAGAAATATACCTTTCTTCTCCTAGAGGATTCCGGAATTTCTTTTGGAGAAAAAGCTAGCAAGAGACATTCGGGAGTATAGGTAAGGCTCGGGTGAAAAAGGAAATATCCTAAGACAAAAACTGGAACGAATATTTCTGTGAACTTGCTTTGTGTTAGGTATGTTTATTCATCTCGTGTAGTTAAAACTTTTCTTATATTACGCAGTTTTCAACCTCCGTCATGCACGGATCCATGAAGTGACATTCGGGAGCATATTCAGGCCTACTGTGAAAGAGGAGATATCTTCAGAAAAACTGGTTGGAAGCTTTCTGAGAAACTACTTTGTGATGTATGCATCCCACTCAGAGGGTTATACCTCTTTTCCCACAACACAGTGTTGGAACACTGTTCTTGTGAAACCGAAAATGTCATATTTCAGTGCGCATTGAAGACTATGGCGAATAGTGAAATATACCGAAATAAAATCGGGAAGAAGCATTCCCAGAATCTTGTCTCTGATATGTGCATTCACATCACAGTGTTAATGCTTACTCTATGTTACCCAGTTTCAAAACTCTGTTTTTAAAGAATCTGTGAAGGGATATTTAGTGACGCCCAGAGGCTTGTGGTGAGTAACGTAACGTCTTCTGATGAAACTTGCAGAGAAAATTTCTGAGCAGCTGCATTGCAATGTGTGTATTCGTCTCATAGAAGTAAACCATTCTTTTGATTGAGCAGCTTGAAATCACTGTTTTTGTGGCATCTGCGGAAGGACATTTCAGAACAATTCTCAGAATATGGAGAGAGAAATATCCTAAGGTAAAATCCAGAAGGAAGCTTTCTGTGAAACTTCTCTGTGTTGTCTTAATAGCTCTCACTCAGTTAAGACCCTCTTTTCATTGAGCAATTTTCTAATTCTCTGTATGCTTAGTGTATGTTGGGATATTCAGGAGCACTTTGAGGCTTACAGTGAGAAAGGAAATATGTTCAGACCAAAACTTGAGAGAAGCTTTCCAAGAAACTGCCCTGTGACCTGTGCATTCCACTCACAGTGTTATACCTCTCTTCTCATACAGCGTCGGGGAAACCCTTTTGAAGAAACAGGTACCAAGTGATATTTGGGAGCATGTTGATGCCGATGGTGAAAAGGGAAATAGCCTCAGATAAAAACTGAGCAAAGCTTTCTAGGAAACTACTCTGTGACATATGTAATCATGTCACATGGATAATGCTTCCTTTACATTATGCAGCTTCTTAATTCTCATGGACGTATCCACGAAGGGACCTCCAGGAGCACTTTTTGGACTATGATGAAAAACGAAATATCTTCCAATAAAAATGGGAAACAAGCTTTCTGCGAATCTGCTTTTTGCTATGTTTATTCATCTCAGAAAGATGAAGCTTTCTTAGCAATACACAGCTTGGAAAATCCCTCGTGGATGGATCCGCAAAGGGATATTTGGGATCACATTCAGGCCTATAGTGAAATAGGAAATATATTCAGATCAAAACGGGAGAGAAACTTTCAGAGGAACTGCTTGGTGACGTGTGCATTCCACTCAGGGAGTTATAGCTTTCTTCTCATAAGGCAAAATTTGAACACTGTTCCGGTAAAACCAAAAGAGTTATAGTTGGAGCAGATTGAACACTATGGCAAAATTGAAATGTCCAATAAAAAGCAGAAAGAAGCACTCGAAGAAACTGCTCTCTGAAACGTGCATTTTTAAACAGGGTTAAAGCTCACTCTACATTTCCCAGTTTGAAAGTCTGTCTTTGAGGTTTCTGTGAAGGGATAGTCAGTGGCTACCGGAGGCCTGTGTTGAGCAAGGAAATGTCTTCTATCGAATATTTGAGAGAAGCTTTCTGCGCAACCCCTTTTTGAAGTTTGTGCTCATCTCATAGAGTTAAATCATTGTATGGATTGAGTAGTTTGAAATCTCTCTTTCTGTGGAATCTGAGAAAGAATATTTGGAAACGCTCTTTAGAATATCCTTAACAAGAAATAACCTCAGAGAGAAACCAGAAGGAAGCTTTCTGTGAAACTGTTCTGTGTCACGTGAATTCCGCTCACACAGTTAAGCTTCTCTTTTCATTGAGCAGTATCATAACATTGTTTTTGTTTAGTCTGCGAAGATATATTCTGGAGTGCTTTGAGACTTACGGAAAGGAAACATCTTCAGATAGAAACTGGAGAAAAGATTTCTGAGGGGCTGTTTTTTAGCGTGTGCTATCAACTCTCAGAATTCCACTCACAGAATGATGTGTGCATTCCACTCACCTTTCTTCTCCTAGAGGATTCCGGAATCCCTTTTCGAGAAGAAGCTACCAAGAGACATTCCCGAGTATAGAGATGGCTATGGTGAAAAAGGAAATATCATCAGACAAAAACTGGAAAGAAGATTTTTGTGAAACTGCTTCGTGTTAGATACATTTATTCATCTCGCATAGTTAAAACTTTTCTTATATTATGCACTTTGGAGACTCCGTCATTCATGGAACCACGAAAAGACGTTCGGGAGCACATTGAGGCCCACGGTGAAAGAAGAGATGCATTCAGATAAAAAGTGGAGGGAAGCTTTCTGAGAAATGACTTTGTGATGTATGCATTCCACTCAGGGTGTTATACCTATTCACTCATCAGGTAGCATTTGAACACTGTTCCTGTGAAACCGAAAAAGTGATATTTCGGCACGCATTTAGGACTATGGCAAAGAGTGAAATATACTGAAGTAAAATCGAGGTAGAAGCGTTCTCAGAATCTGCTCTCTGATTTGCGCATTCATGTCAGAGAGATAATGCTTACTCTATGTTGCCCAGTTTTGAAACTCTGTCTTTGAAGAATTGGTGAGGAGATATTTAGTGATGCCCGGATGCTTGTGGTGAGCAAGGAAACGTCTTTTGGTGAAATCTGCAGAGAAACTTTCTGAGCAATTGTGTTGCAATGTGTTTATTTGTCTCATAGAGGTAAACCATTCTTTTGATAGAGCAGCTTGAAATCACTGTTTTTGTGGCATCTGCGGAAGGACATTTCAAAACGATCCTTAGCATATGGAGAGAGAAATATCCTAAGGTAAAATCCAGAAGGAAACTTTCTGTGAAACTGTTCTGGGTCGTCTTTTTCCTTCTGCTCAGTTAAGTCTCCCTTTTCATTGAGCATTTTTCTAACCCTGTGTTGGTTTAGTGTGTGATGGGATATTTGGGGTCCTTTGAGGCTTATGGTGAAAAAGGAAATATGTTCAGACCAAAATTGGAGAGAAACTTTCCTAGGAACTGCTTGGTGACGTGTGCATTCCATTCACAGTGTTATACCTCTATTCTCATACAGCGTAGGGGAAACCCTTTCGGAGAAATAGGTACCAAGTGATATTTGGGAGCATGTTGATGCCGATTGCAAAAAGGGAAATGGCCTCAGAAAAAACAGGAAAGAAGCTTTCCAGGAAACTACTCTGTGATATGTGTCATTATCTCACATAGATAAAGCTTATTTTACATTATGCAGCTTGGAAACTGTCATGGAAAGATCCACGAAGTGACCTTCGGGAGCACATTCAGGAATATGGTGAAAAAGGAAATATCTTCAGATAAAAACGGGAAAGAAGCTTTCTGTGAATCTGCTTTTGCTATGTTTATTCGTCTCACATAGATGAAGCTTTCTTTACATTATGCACCTTGGAAAATACCTCGTTCATGGACCCGTGAAGGGATATTTGGGATCACTTTCAGGCCTATGGTGAAGTAGGAAACATAGTCAGATATAAACTGGAGAGAAGCTTTCTGAGAAACTGCTTAGTGACGTGTGCATTCCACTCAGCGAGTTATAACTTTTTTCTCATAAGGCACAGATTAAACACTCTTCCTGTCAAACAAAAAGAGTGAAATTCGGAGCACATTGCAGATTATGGCAAAAAGTGAAACGTAATCCAATAAAAAGCAGAAAGAAGGACTCAAAGAAAATGCTCTCTGACCTGTACATTTTTTCACAGGGTTAAAGCTTACTCTACATTTCCCAGTTTGAAAGTCAGTCTTTGAGGATTCTGCGAAGGGATAGTAAGTGTCTACCGGAGGCCTGTGTCAAGCAAGGAAATGTCTTCCATTGAAAATTGGAGAGAAACTCTCTGTGCACATCTTTTGTGACATTTGTATTTATCTCACAGAGTTAAATCAGTCTTTAGATTGAGCAGTTTGAAACCACTGTTCCTGTGGAATCTGAGAAAGGACTTTTTGGAACGATCTTTAGAATATCCTGAAAAAGAGATAACCTCAGAGAGAAACCAGAAGGAAGCTTTCTGTGAATAGGCTCAATGTCACATGAATTCCGCTCACACAGTTAAGCTTCTCTTTTCATTGAGCAGTATCATAACACTGTTTTTATTTAGTCTGCGAAGGGATATTCAGGAGCACTTGGAGGCTTAAGGTGAGAAAGGAAACGTCTTCAGATAGAAACTGGAGAGAAGCTTTCTGAGGAGCTGCATTGTGATGTGTTCATTCCACTCAGAGAAGTATACATTTCTTCTCTGAGAGGATTCTGGAATCCCTTTTGGAGAATTGATACCAAGAGACATTCGGTAGTAAAGGGACCACTGTGGTGAAAAAGGAAATATCCTCACACAAAAAGTGGAAAGAAGATTTCTGTGAAATTGCTTCATGATAGATATATTTATTCATCTCACATAGTTAAAATTTTTCTCATATTACGCAGTTTGGAAATTCCGTCATGCACAGATCCGCGAAGGGACAATCGGGAGCATATTCACGCATACGGTGAAAGAGGATATACCTTCAGATTAAAACTGGATAGAAGCTTTCTGAGAAACTAGTTTGTTATGTATGCATTCCACTCAGGGAGTCACAACACTTTTCTCACAAGGCAGCATTTGAACACTGTTCCTGTGAAACCGAAAAAGTGATATTTTGGAGCACATTGATGACTATGGTGAATAGTGAAATATGCTGAAATAAAATCGAGGAAGAAGCTTTCAAAAAATTTGATCTCTGCTGTGTGCATTCACTTCAACGTTTTAATGCTTACTCTATGTTGCCCAGTTTTGAAACTCTGTCTTTTAAGGATCTGTGAAGCTATATTTAGTGACCCCCAGAGGCTTCTGGTGAGCAAGGAAACATCTTCCGATGAAACCTGCAGAGAAACTTTCTGAGCCATTGCTTTGTGATGCATGTATTAGTCTCATACAGTTAAACCGTTCTTTGGATTGAGTAGCTTAAAATCACTTTTGTTATGGCATCTGAGGAAGGATATTTGGAAACCATCCTTCAATATGAAGACAGAAATATCCTCAGGTAAAACCCAGAAGGAAGCTTTCTGTGAAACTGCTCTGTGTCGTCTTAATTCCTCTCACTCATTTAAGCCTCTCTTTTCATTGAGCAGATTTCTAATTCTGTGTATGTTTAGAGTGTGATGGAATATTCAGGAGCACTATGAACCTTATGGTGAAAAAGGAATTATGTGCAGAGCAAAACTGGAGAGAGGATTTCCGAGGAACTGCTTTGTGTCATGTGCATTGCATTCCCAATCTTTTACCTCTCCTCGCATACAGCGTCGGGGAAACCATTTGGGAGAAAAGGTGCCTAGTGATATTTGGGAGCATGTTGATGCCAATGGGGAAAGGGGAAATAGCCTCAGATGAAAACTGGAAAGAAGCATTCTAGGAAACTACTCTGTGATATGTGTAATCATCTCACATAGATAAAGCTTTTTTACATTACGCAGCTTGGAAACTGTCATGGACGGATCCACGAAGGGACCTTCGGGAGCACATTCAGGACTATGGTGAAAAAGAAAATATCTTCAGATAAAAACCAGAAAGAAGCTTTCTGTAAATCAGCTTTTTGCTATGTTATTCATCTCACAAAGATGAAGCTTTCTTTGTATTATGCTGCTTGGAAACTCCTTGTGGATGGATCCATGAAGGGATATGTGGGATCACATTTGGGCCTATGGTGAAATAGGAAGTACAGCCAGATAAAAACTGGAGAGAAGCTATCTGAGAGACTGCTTCGTGATTTGTGCATTCCACTCAGGGAGTTATAACTTTCTTCTCATAAGGCACAGTTTGAACACTGTTCATGTAAAAAAAAAAAAAAAGAGTGATATTCCGGACATATTGAAGACTGTAGTAAAAAGTGAAATGTCGTCGAGTAAAAAACAGAAAGAAGCACTCGAAGAAACTGCTCTCTGTCATGTCCATTCTTATCAGAGGGTTAAAGCTCACTCTACATTTCCCAGTTTGAATGTCGGTGTTTGAGGGTTCTGTGAAGGGACAGCAAGTGGCAACTGGAGGCCTGTGTTGAACAAGGAAATATCTTCCAACAAAAATCGGAGAGAATCTTTCTGTGTAACTCTTTTGAGATGTATGTATTCATCTTATAGCTTTACATCATTCTTTGGATTGAGCAGTTTAAAATCACTGTTTCTGTGGAATCTGAGAAAGGACATTTGGAATTTCTCTTTACATTATCCTGAAAATAAATAACCTCAGAGAGAAACAAGAAGGAAGCTTTCTGTGAATCTGCTCTGTGCAACGTGAATTCTGCTCACACAGTTAAGCTTCTCTTTTCATTGGGCAGTATCATAACTCTGTTTTTGCTTAGTCTGTGAAGGGATATTCAGGAGTATTTTGAGGCTTACGATGAGAAAGGAAACGTCTTCAGATGGAAACTGGAGAGGAGATTTCTGAGGAGCTACTTTGTGACATGTGCATTCCACTCACAGAAGTATACATTTCATCTCATAGAGGATTGTGGAATCCCTTTTGAAGAAAAAGCTACCAAGAGACATAAGGGAGTACAGGGTTGGCTGTGGTGAAAAAGGAAATATCCTCAGAAATAAACTAGAAAGAAGATTTCTGTAAATCTGCTTTGTGTTACATATATTTATTCATGTCGCATAGTTAAAACTTTTCTCATATTACGCAGTTTGGAAACTCCGTCTGGAATGGATCCACAAAGGGACATTTGGGAGCACATTCAGGCTTACAGTGAGGAGGAGATATCTTCATATTAAAACTGAGTAAATGCTTTCTGAGAAATTACCTTGTGATGTATGCATTTCACTCAGGGAGTCCTACCTCTTTTCTCACAAGGCAGCGTTTGAACACTGTTCCTGTGAAACCGAAAAAGTGATATTTCGGCGGGCATTGATGACTATGGGGAATAGTGAAATATACTGAAATTAAATCGAGGAAGAAGCGTTCCAAGAATCTGCTCTCTGATGCGTGCTTTCACTTCAAAGAGGTAATACTTACTCTATGTTGCCCATTTTCGATACTCTGTCATTGAAGGATCTGTGAAGCGATATTTAGTGACGCCCAGAAGCTTGTGGTGAGCAAGAAAACGTCTTCTGATGAAACTGCAGAGAAACTTTGTGAGCAACTGCTTTGTGATGTGTGTATTCGTTTCATAGAGTTAGACCATTCTTTTTATTGAGCAGCTTGAAATCACTGTTTTTGTGGCATCTGAGGAAGGACATTTGGGTACGATTCTTGCAATATGGAAAAAGTAATCTGCTCAGGAAAAATCCAGTAGGAAGTTTTCTGTGAAACTGTTCTCTGTCGTCTTAATTCCTGTCACTCAGTTAAGCCTCTCTTTCCATTGATCAGTTTTCTCACCCTGTGTATGTTTAGCATGTGATGGGATATTTTGTAGCACTCTGAGGCTTATGATGAAAAACAGAATATGTTCAGATCGAAACTGCAGAGAAGCTTTCCGAGGAACTGCTTTCTGACATGTGCATTCCATTCACAGTCTTATACCTCTCTTCTCATACAGCGTCGGGGAAACCTTTTTGGAGGAAAGGTGCCTAGTGATATTCAGCAGCATGTTGATGCTGATGGTGGAAACGGAAATAGACTCAGACAAAAACAGGAAAGAAGCTTTCTAGGAAACTACTCTGTGAGATGTGTAATCATGTCACAGAGATTAAGCTTTCTTGACATTACGCAGCTTGGAAACTGTCATGGACGGATCCAAGAAGGGACCTTCAGGAGAACATTCAGGACTACGGAGAAAAACGAAATACCTTCAGCTAAAAACCGGAAAGAAGATTTCTGTGTATCTGATTTTTGCTATATTTGTTCATCTCACATCATTGAAGCTTTTTTACATTACGCAGCTTGGAAACTCCCTCATGGATGGATCTGCGAAGGGATATTTAGGATCACATTCAGCCCTAAGGTGAAATAGGAAATACAGCCAGTTAAAAACTGGAGAGAAGCTTTCTGAGAAACTGCTTTCTGATGTGTGCATTCCATGCAGGAAGTTATAACCTTCTTCTCATAAGAGAGAGTTTGAACATTGTTCCAATAAAACCAAAAAAGTGATATTCAGAGCACATTGAAGACTATGGCAAAAAAGTGACATATTGTCCAATAAAAGAAAGAAGCACTCGAAGAAACTTCTCTCTGACATTTCCATTCTTTTCACAGGGTAAAGCTTACTCTACATTTCCAAGTATGAAAGTCAGTCTTTGAGGGTTCTGCAAAGGGATTGTAAGTGGCAACTGGAGGCCTGTGTCGAGCAAGGAATTGTCTTCCATCAAAAATTGGAGAGAAGTTTTCTGCACAACTCTTTTGTGATGCTTGTATTCATCTCAAAGAGTTAAATTCTACTTTGGATTGAGTAGTTTGAAATCACTGTTTCTGTGTAATCTGAGAAAGGACATTTGAAAACACTTTTTAGAATATTCTGAAAAATAAACCTCAGAGAGAATCCAGAAGAAAGCTTTGTTTGAAACTGCTCTGTGTCTAGTGAATTACACTCACACAGTTAAGCTTCTCTTTTCATTGAGCAGTATTATAACAACGTTTCTGTTTACTCGGCGAAGGGATATTCAGGAGCGCTTTGATGCTTACGGTGAGAAAGGAACCGTCTTCAGATAGAAACTGGAGAGAAGTTTTCTGAGGAGCTGCTTTGTGACGTGTGAATTCCACTCACAGACTTATACCTTTCTTCTCCTAGAGGATTCTGGAATCCCTTTTGGAGAAAAAGCTACCAAGAGACATTCGGGCGTATAGGGACCGCTATGGTGAAAAAGGAATTATCGTCACACAAAAACTGGAAAGAAGATTTCTGTGAAACTCATTTTTGTTAGATATGTTCATTCATCGCACATAGTTAAAACTTTTCTTATATTACACAGTTTGGAACCTCCATCATGCATGGATCCACACAGGGCCATTCAGGAGAACCTTCAGGCATACGTTGAAACAGAAGATATCTTCAGATAAAAACTGAATAGGAGCTTTCTGAGAAACTATTTTGTGATGTATGCATTCCACTCAGGGAGTTATACCTCTTTTTTCACAAGAGAGTGTTTGAGTACTGTTCCTGTGAAACCGAAAACATGATAGTTCGGAACACATTGAGGACTATGGCGAATAGTAAAATATACTGAAATATAATCGAGGAAGAAGCGTTCCCAGAATCTGCTCTCTGACATGTGCATTCAATTCACAGAGTTAATGCTTACTCTATGCTGCCCAGCTTCGAAACTCTGTCTTTGAAGAATCTGTGAAGGGATATTTAGTGACGCCCAGAGGCTTCTGGTGAGCAAGGAAATGTCTTCCAATGAAACCTGCAGAGAAACATTCTGAGCAACTGCTTTGCACTGTGTGTATTCATCTCATAGAGTTAAACCATTCTTTGCCTTGAGCAGCTTTAAATCACTGTTTTTGTGAAATCTGAGAAAGGACATATGGGAACCATCCTTAGAATATGGAGAAAGAAATGTCCTCAGGTAAAATCCAGAAGGAAGCTTTCTGTGAAACTGCTCTGTGTCGTCTTAATTCCTCTTGCTCAGTTAAGCCCCTCTTTTCATTGAGCAGTTTTCTAACCCTGTGTATGTTTAGTGTATGATGGGGTATTCGAGAAAACCTTGAGGCTAACGGTGTAAAAGGAAATATGCTCAGACAGAAAGTGGAGAGAAGCTTTCCAGGGAACAGCTTTGTGACGTGTGCATTCCACTCACAGTGTTATACCTCTCTCCTCATACAGCGTTGGGGAAACCCTTTTGAAGAAACGGTTGCCAAGTGATATTCGGGAGTAGGTTGACACCAATAGTGAAAAGAGAAATAGCCTCAGATAAAAACTGGAAAGAAGCTTTCTAGGAAACTACTCTGTGATAAGTGTGTAGAGGACTATATGCTCTTGCAAACAAAGCAGGCCATTACCCCATTAATATTATAAATCCTGCTCTTGCAAATGAAGCAGGCCATTCCCCCATTAATATTATAAGTCCTGCTCTTGAAAACGAAGCTGGGCATTCCTCCTCTGCAAACAGGGAGGACAAAGAAGCCTACAAGGCTGGACTCAGTTGCAAATAGCAGACCCTGGGGGCTTGTTTATATGTAAACATCTTGGAAATTCAGAAAGTCAGGAAAAGGTCAGAAAAACAACAATGTGTCTTGTGACTTGGTAACATTCCACAAACAACAGTATAAAATAAAGTGGAGCATGTCGTTCGGGGCGGCCGCCATGTTTGTCTTGTCTTTTGTTGTCTTGTGTGTTCATTCCTTTGTTCAGAAGACACGTGGACCCCAACATCTGGTGCAGTGAGCAGGGTCCGTGGCTCCACGAGTGCAAGGAACCGGAGGGGGAACACCCTGGGCAGGCATGGGGAGACTGCGGGCAGGGTAAATAAATAAGAAGGGGGACCCACGGGAAAATTATGGGGAATTCCACCTCTCTGGCCTCTGAATATTTGCAGTTACTCCAGAGACTGTTGATGTTCATAGGAGTAGAAGTTAATTAAGGAACATAAGACTTTGAAGCGATTGTTTGCCTATGTTGAACAACATTGTTATTGGTTTCAATATCAATCCAAAGTGCAATTAAATCAAAAGGAATGGTTACAAGTGGTTAAAGTTTTGCCTCGAGCTCATCAGTGAGGGCAAATGATGCCTCTGACTTTGTGGACTTTGTGTAGTTCCATTACTCAGGCATTAGAGTTATTTGAAACTGACTCAGAGCGTGGCGATACTGCCACAGGAGGTGAGGCATCTGAAGCTTTAGAGAGGAATGATCCTAGAGAGAAACATATTTATGCCCTGATTGCTGAGGACAAGGAATTGGAAGAAGAGCTAATGCCTCCTTCATCTGAAGGAAATTCTGATTTGCAGCGTATTTTAGAGATGTTACAGCAGTTGTTAAAATTGATTGCTAGGTGCCGCTGCTCCTGTTTCTGCTATCTCTCCACCACGAGCCTTCCCTGTTACCTTGAAAAAGATTTCCCTTTGCTTCCACCTCCAACCTCTTTGCCTATGTCAGGTCAGGTTTTCTCTGTGCCTTTTCCTCCTGTAGGAGAAAAGAAGGAATCGAAGGAAAAGGATGATTTCGAGGAATTAAATTTATTCCCAATAACACGGGCTGCTTTTGGCTCCAATGCTCAGTTCCCAAACGGTGGACAGAATGTGATTTTACAGCCCTACAATTTAAATTTTTGAAAGAAATGAAAGCTGCAATTTCTAATTATGGACCTCAGTCACCATTTGTTCTTGGCCTTCTCAATTCCTTCTCTTCAGAACATATGATGATTCCTATTGACTGGGAAACTTTGGGACAGGCTGTCCTTGATTGTTCGCAATAGCTTCAATTAAAAAGTTGGTGGTGGGAGGAAGCAAGAGTACAAGCTAGAAAAAATGCTACCCGAAATCCCCCAGGACCTACCTAAGAGCAGCTTACGGGTTCAGGACAATATGCCACTCTTAATGCTCAGGCAAGCCTAGATGATATTGCTCTCACTCAGATTAAAGCCTTGTTTATAAAAGCCTGAACTAAGGTTGAAATAACAGGTAAAACTTCTTTATCTTTTGTAAAGATCCTACAAGGAGCCACTGAGCCGTATCCAGATTTTGTAGCCTGTCTTCTCTGGCTTTTGAGAGTGCTAATCCCGAGTGCCAAAAATTGCTGCATCCTCTAAAAGCTAGTGGAGCTGATTTAGATGAATACATTCGGGCTTGTGCAGGTGTTGGAGGAGGTATTTACAATACTCAATTGTTTGCTGGGGCACTTTCTAAAGATTTAAAAGGGAATTCTAAACAATGTATATGCTATCAATGTCAGAAACCCGGTCATTTTAAAAAGGAATGCCGGAAAAAATTAGGCTCTTCTGCCATAAAAGGAAAAAGGTTACCATCTGATATGTGTAAACGATGTGCCAAGGGTCAAGATTGGACCAATGAATGCCATTCAAAAACTGATAAAGTTGGGAATGTATCATTACCCCTCTCGGGAAACGGGAGCCAGGGCCTGCAGGCTTGGGGCCCCAACAACTACAATGCAGGCCTACCCCAGTACCCAGTGAGCAGTGGCTTACAACATCAAGGAATGACCTCGAGTCCTCCTTAAAGAAATCTTACCCTACCCCAGTTTCTCAGCTTTATGCTGCCACTAAGCAGAGTGCTGCTGATGACCTAGCTATTGTCTAGCCTTATACTTTATCTCCTAATGGAGGAATATATAAGTTGGCTACTGGAGTGTATGGTCCTTTGCCAAAGGGACATGTAAGACTTTTACTAGGTCGAAGCAGCAGCGTTATGCGGGGGTTAATGGTGGTCCAGGAATTATTGATGCTGATTTTACTGATGAAACCCTTATTATGGTAGAAATCTCACAATTTATGCACCTAGAGGCAGGGGAACGTATTGCAGAATTGCTTTTATTGCTTTTTGTTCCCTTTCTTATCTATAAATGTGTCTCATTAAGGAGGTTTCGGTAGTACTGGGAAAACTGTTTCCTGGGAAACTTTAGTTTCTGATAAAAAACCTTTATGTTCATTGCAAATTAATGGGATACTTTTTGAGGGATTAGTCAACACAGGAGCGGATGTATCTATTATATGCTTGGCTCAATGGCGTGATCATTGGAAAAAGAAACAAGTATCGGTTACTGTATCCGTCCTAGGTACTGCTTCTATAGTCTACCAAAGTGTCGAGCCCCTGAGCTGTGTAGGACCTGAAAGGACAACAAGGAAAAGTGTGCTTTTATATTGTTCTCATTAATATTAACTTTTGGGGCCGTGATCTTTTACAACAATTTGGTGCCTTTTTAAACATTCCTCATATTTCTTCAGCTGCCAAAAATATGATGTTCAA
Organism: Colobus angolensis palliatus; assembly: GCF_000951035.1. Classification (NCBI taxonomy): domain Eukaryota; kingdom Metazoa; phylum Chordata; class Mammalia; order Primates; family Cercopithecidae; genus Colobus; species Colobus angolensis. The sequence continues at coordinate 198,599 of NW_012120121.1, read as the reverse complement.
AATGGGTTACAATCCTTTAAACTCTTAGCCACTGTCCACAAGCCTCAAACTTTACAATTGAAGTGGAAAACTACAACTCCTGTTTCAGTGGAACAGTGGCCATTATCTAAAGAAAAACTTAAGGCTTTAAGGAATTTTGTTAAGGAACATATGGCCGAGGGACATATTGAACCAGGTACTTCTACATGGAATTCCCCTGTGTTTGTCTTGTCAAAAAAAAAAAAAAAAGGAAATGGCACTTATTAACTGATCGTAGAGCTGTAAATGCTTGTATTCAACCCATGGGGCCTCTCTAACCTGGATTGCCCTCTCCGGCCATGATCCCAAAAGACTGGCCTTTAATTATAATTGATCTAAAAGATTGCTTTTTTACCATTCCTCTGGCAGAGCAAGATTGTGAAAAATTTGACTTTACTATACCAGCTATAAATAATAAAGAACTAGACACCAGGTTTCAGTGGAAAGTATTACCTCAGGGAATGCTTAATAGTCCAACTATCTGTCAAACTTTCATAGGTCAAGTCCTTCAACCAGTTAGAGACAAATTTTCAGATTGTTATATCATTCACTATATTGATGATATTTTATATGCTGCAGAAACAAGAGACAAACTAATTGACTGTTACACATTTCTGCAAGCAGAAGTTGCCAACACAGGACTAACAATAGCATCTAATAAGATCCAAACCTCTGATCCTTCTCATTATTTAGGGATGCAGATTAAAAATAGAAAAATTAAGCCACAAAAAATAGAAATAAGAAAAGATGCATTAAAAACATTAAATGACTTTCAGAAATTGCTAGGCAATATTAATTGGATTTGGCCAACTCTAGGCATTCCTACTTATGCCATGTTAAATTCGTTCTCTATCCTAAGAGGAGATCCAGACTTAAATAGTAAAAGAATATTAACCCCAAAGGCAACAAAAGACATTAAATTAGTGGAAGAAAAAATTCAGTCAGCACAAATAAGTAGAATAGATTCTTTAGGCCCACTCCAACTTTTGATTTTTGCCACTACACATTCTCCAACAGGCATCATTGTTCAAAATACTGATCCTGTGGAGTGATCATTCCTTCCTCACAGTACAATTAAGACTTTTACATTGTACTTGGATCAAATAGCTACATTAATTGGTCAGACGAGATTACGAATAATAAAATTGTGTGGAAATGACCCAGATAAAATAGTTGTTCCTTTAACCAAGGAACAAGTTAAACAAGCCTTTATCAATTCTGGTGCATGGCAAATTGGCCTTGCTGATTTAGTTGTTCCTTTAACCAAGGAACAAGTTAAACAAGCCTTTATCAATTCTGGTGCATGGCAAATTGGCCTTGCTGATTTTGTGGGAATTATTGATAATCATTACCCAAAAACAAAAATCTTCCAGTTTTTAAAATTGACTAGTTGGATTTTACTTAAAATTACCAGACATGAACCTTTAGAAAATGCTCTGACAGTATTTACTGATGGATCCAGCAATGGAAAAGCAGCTTACACAGGTCCAAAAGAGCGAGTAATCAAAACTCAATATCAATCAGCTCAAAGGGCAGAGTTGGTTGCAGTCATTACAGTGTTAGAAGATTTTAATCAACCTGTTAATATTATATCAGATTCTGCATATGTAGTACAGGCTACAAGGGATGTTGAGACAGCTCTAATTAAATATAGCATGGATGATCAGTTAAACCAGCTGTTCAATTTGTTACAACAAACTGTAAGAAAAAGGAATTTCCCATTTTATATTACTCATATTTGAGCACATACTAATTTACCAGGACCTTTATCTAAAGCAAACAAACAAGCTCACTTACTGGTGTCCTCTGCATTCATAAAAGCCCAAGAACTTCATGCTCTGACTCATGTAAATGCAGCAGGGTTAAAAAACGAAGTTGATGTACAACATTGTACCCAGTGCCAAGTACTACACCAGCCCACTCAAGAGGCAGGAGTTAATTCCAGAGGTCTGTGTCCTAATGCATTATGGCAAATGGATGTTACCCATGTACCTTCATTTGGAATATTATCATATGCTCATGTAACAGTTGATACTTATTCACATTTCATATGGGCAACATGTCAGACAGGAGAAAGTACTTCCCATGTTAAAAAACACTTATTATCTTGTTTTGCTGTAATGGGAGTTCCAGAAAAAATTAAAACTGACAATGGAACAGGTTATTATAGTTAAGCTTTCCTAAAATTCTTAAATCAGTGGAATATTACACATGCAACAGGAATTCCTTATAATTCCCAAGGACAGGCCATAGTTGAAAGAACTAATAGAACAATCAAAACTCAGTTAGTTAAACAAAAAAAAGGGGGAAATGGGCGAGATTCCCCAATACATTAAATTCTGAAAGCCCTTTTTACTTTAAATTTTCTCAACCATTGGTGCCAATTACAGCAGTCTGCAGCGTTGAAACATTTTCAACAGCCTTTAGAAAAGCTGCAAAACAGTAATCTGTCAGTGTATTATCCTTCATTACAAAGGAAATGTTTAAAAGGATAAGTTTCACAATGGGGCCGAGGCTATGCTCTTGTCTGTACAGATGCCGGAGACAGTGGTTTCCATCTCGATGGTTGAAACAGTGCCATGGCGAAGAGGAGCCAATCTGAAGAGTTCCTCAAGGAATTTCAGGAGCTGAATCTGAGTGCTCAGAGAACATTCACCTTCAGAACTGGTAGTGCAGAGCCCCCGACATGAGGTCAACTGAAAAAGCTTACTCAGAAAGCTGAAGGGGTTGTTCAACAATCTGGGCAGCCCAAAACCCCACTGACTTTATTCCTGGCTATGCTGGCCGTAGTAAATTGTCAGGTAATGGCTGGAGAATTTACATACTGGGCTTATATTCCTTTTCCACCCTTATATCAAGGTGTGGCCTGGGGAGACAGAGAAGTTCCAGTATTTACTAATGATACTGCTTGGATACCATTGCCTTTTTTAAACCCGGATTCTGAATTAGACACTGGCACAGTAAATAGTTCATATCAATTTGGGATTGAAGGGTTACCTATATGTCTTGGGAGTAGTCCACATTGTCTGCATCTTTCTCATGAGGCTTGGGCTGTTCACTATAACTATAGTCATATCTCTGTCTTTACTATGATTACTGTGGCTCAAAGGTTTAAGTATAATCATACTGCAGTACTTAATTAAACTCTACCAACTACATTATCTTTATGCCCTATCCTGGATGTGAACGGATGTGTTTCCCAATTAGAGTGGACTAGGTGTAGAGGTAGTGGGCCAGATTATTATTAGAAGTAAAAGGAAAAGGTCGTAATTATCTTTATGCCCTATCCTGGATGTGAACGGACGTGTCTCCCAATTAGAGTGGACTAGGTGTAGAGGTAGTGGGCCAGATTATTATTAGAAGTAAAAGGAAAAGGTCGTAATTACCTTATCACAGATTGGAGTGTACATGGAGATTTTCAAACTAAATTTAGTCATGTCAACATACGTTGGCATAAAGGTAATCACAGCATTGCTGTGGATGGCATTGAAACTGTTATTTGGCATGATGGTGGTCTATCACCCCCTATGCCACATTTGGCTAATACTTCACAAATACAAAGCCATATTTGGAAGTTGCTAGCTGCTGGTAAACCTATGTTCACTTTCACGGGAAACATGTCCTTAAATCTTACTAATATTGCTAAGCCTTTCCATATATCTTTGCATCGAAATAGTTCTAGATATGTTATTGCATGTCTAGAAACCTTACTTGTTCTTGACAGGAATTTTTAAATGGGATAATAATACAGGGGTAGTTAACTGTACAAACAATTGTACATTCTTAAGTTGTATAAGTACTACTTGGTGTAATAATAATGGGAATGAGTCTCATTCCGATTTATATATACTAAGAGCCAGAAAAGGAACTTGGCTACCTGTAAACTTAATACATACTTGGAGTGAATCTGCTGGGGTTACTCAAATTTACAAGGCTATGCAAGATCTTGTCCACCATAGTCGGAGGATGGTTGGAATCATCGTGACCGCAGTGATAGGGCTTGTAGCAAATGCTTCCACTGCTGCTGTTGCTGGATTAGCTCTACACCAGAGTATACAAAATGCAGAATTTGTGCAACAGTGGCATGAACAATCACATTTGTTGGGGCAACAGCAACGAGACATAGATGCTCATTACACTGAGCGAGTGGATAATCTGAAACAAGTGGTTTCTTGGTTGGGAGATCAGCTAACAGTGTTGAATACACCAGCTTTGTTGAAATGTGATTAGAATACTACCCAATTTTGTATTACCCCTGTTCCTTTTAACAGCACTGTACATAATTGGACTGAGAAAAAGAGACTTTTAATTGGTCATAATAATCTTTTCTGAGAAATACAAGAATTAACACAGAACATTTCTGAAACATTTCACAATCAGTCACCATTGCTGACTGGTGCAGATTTGATGACAGGTATTGCACAAAATTTGACGTCTTTGAACCCTATGAGCCCTGTAAAAACCTTACTGACCTCTGTTTCTAGCAACGTATTGATTGTTATTCTTGCTTTTGTCATTTTCACAGTCTGCTGGGGATGGTGCCAAAGGGCAAACAGAATCCCAGCGAGCTCAACATGTAATGATGGTTTTGAAAGAAATTCAAATTTGTAAATAAGGAAAGGGGAAATGTAGAGGACTATATGCTCTCGCAAACGAAGCAGGCCATTCCCCCATTAATAATCTAAATCCAGCTCTTGCAAACGAAGCAGGCCATTCCCCCATTAATATTATAAGTCCTGTGCTTACAAACGAAGCTGGGCATTCCTCCTCTGCAAACAGGGAGGACAAAGGAGCCTACAAGACTGGCCCCAGTTACAAATAGCAGACCCTGGGGGCTTGTTTATATGTAAACATCTTGGAAATTCAGAAAGTCAGGGAAAGGTCAGAAGAACAACAATGTGTCTTGTGACTTGGTAACATTCCACAAACCACAGTATAAAATAAAGTGGAACGTGTCGTTTGGGGTGGCCGCCATGTTTGTCTTGTCTTGTGTGTTCATTCCTTTGTTCAGGAAACACGCGAACACCAACATATGTGTAATAATACCACATAGATAAAGCTCTCTTTACATTACGCAGCTTGGGAACTGTAATGGACGAATCCATGATGGGACATTAGGGAGCACATTCAGGAATATGGAAAAAAAGAAAATATCTTCAGATAAAAACTGGAAAGAAGCTGTCTGTGAATCTGCTTTTTGCTATATTTGTTCATCTCACATAGTTGAAGCTCCCTTAACACTATGCGCTTGGAAACTCACTCGTGGATGGATCTGCGAAGGGATATTTGGGATCACATTCAGGCCTATGGTGAAATAGGAAATATAGTCAGATAAAAACTGGAGAGAAGTTTTCTGAGAATCTGCTTGGTGATGTGTGCATTCCAGTCAGGGAGGTAAAACTTTCTTCTCATAAGGCACAGTTGAAACACTGTTACTGTAAAACGAAAAGAGGGATATTTGAAGCACATTGAAGATTATGGCAAAAAGTGTAATGTCATTCAATAAAAAACAGAAAGAAGCACTCAAAGAAACTACTCTCTGACATGTCCATTCTCTTCACAAGGTTAATGCTTACCCTACATTTCACAGTTTGAAATTCGGTGTTTGAGCATTCTGCGATGGGATAGCAAGTGGAAATTGGAGGCCTGTGTCGAGCAAGGAAACGTCTTCCATCGAAAAATGGAGAGAAACTTTCTGCGCAACTGTTTTTTGATGTTTGCATTCATCTCATAGAGTTAAATCATTCTTCGGATTGAGCAGTTTGAAATCACTGTTTCTGTGGAATCTGAGAAAGGACATTTTGAAACACTCTTTAGAATATCCTGAAAAAGAAATAACCTCAAATAGAAACCAGAAGGAAGCTTTCTGTGAAACAGCTCTGTGTCACGTGAATTCCACTCACATTGATAAGCTTCTCTTTTCATTGAGCAGTATCATAACACTGTTTTTGTTCAGTCTGAGAGGGGATTTTCAGCAGCGCTTTGAGGCTGATGGTGAAAAACGAAACGTCTTCAGAGAGAAACTGAAGAGAAGCTTTCTGGGGAGCTGCTTTGTGATGCATGCATTCCACTCACCGAAATATACCTTTCTTCTCTTAGAGGATTCCGGAATCTCTTTTGGAAAAAGAGCTACCAAGAGACATTCAGGATATAAGTAGGGCTTTGGTGAAAAGGAAATATCCTCAGAGAAAACCTGGAAAGAAGATTTCTGTGAAACTGCTTTGTGTTAGATATATTTAATAATCTCGCATAGTTAAAAATTTTCTGATATTACGTGATTTGGAAACTCCTTCATGCTCAGATCTGCGAAGGGACATTCGGGAGCACATTCAGGCCTACGGTGAAAGAGGAGATATCTTCAGATTAAAACTGGATAGAAGCTTGTTGAGAAACTACTTTGTGATGTATGCATTCCACTCAGGGATTTATACCTGTTTTCTCACAAGACAGTGTTTGAGCACTGTTCCTGTGAAATAGAAAAGGTGATATTTCAGAGCACATTGACGACTATGGCGAATAGTGAAATATACCGAAATTAAATGGAGGAAGAAGCATTCCAAGAATCTGCACTCTGATATGTGCATTCACTTCACAGAGTTAATGCTTACTCAATGTTGCCCAGTTTCAAAACTCTTTGAAGAATCTGTGAAAGGATACTTAGTGATGCCCGGAGACTCGTGGTGGGCAAGGAAACATCTTTCGATGAAACCTGCAGAGAAACTTTCTGAGCATCTGCTTTGTGATGTGTTGTATTCATCTCTTAGAGTTAAATCATTCCTTGGATTCAGCAGCTTGAAATCACTGTTTTTGTGGCATCTGAGGAAGGACATTTGGGAACGATCCTTAGAATACAGAGAAAGAAATATCCTCAGGTAAAATCCAGAAGGAAGCTTTCTATGAAACTTCTCTGTGTTGTCTTAATTCCTCCCACTCAGTTAAGCCTCTGTTTTCACTGAGCTGTTTTCTAACCCTGTGTATATTTAGAGTGTGATGGGATATTCTGTAGCACTTTGAGGCTTATGGTGAAAAAGAAATGTTTTCAAAACGAAACTGGAGAGAAAATTTCCAAGGAACTAGTTTGTGACATATGCAGTCCATTCTCAGTGTTATACCTCACTTCTCATAAAGCATAGGGGAAACGCTTTTGGAGAAACAGTTTCCAAGTGATATTCGGGAGCATGTTGATGCCGATGATTAAAGGGAAATACCCTCAGACCACAGCTACTAGGAAACTACTCTGTGATATGTGCAATCATCTCACATAGATAAGGCTCTCTTTCCATTACGCACCTTGGAAGCTGTCAGGGACGGATTCATGAAGGGACCTTTGGGAGCACATTCAGGAGTATGGTGAAGAAGTGAATATCTTCAGATAAAAAATGGAAAGCAGTTTTCTTTGAATATGCTTTTTGCTATGTTTATAGATGAAGCTTTCTTTTCATTTTACAGCTTGGAAACTCCCTCATGAATGGATCTGCGAAGGGATATTTGGGATCACATTCGGGCCTATGGTGAAATAGCAAGGATAGTCAGATAAAAACTGGGGTGAAGCTTTCTTAGGAACTGCTTGGTGATGTGTGCATTCCACTCAGGGAGTTATAACTTTCTTCTCATAAGGCACAGTTTGAACACTGTTCCTGTGAAACCAAAAGAGTGATATTCAGAGCACATTGAAGACTATGGCAAAAAGTGAAATGTCATCCAGTAAAACACAGAAAGAAGCACTCGAAGAAACTGCTCTCTGACATGTCCACTCTTTTCACAGGGATAAAGCTAACTACATTTCCCAGTTTGAATGTCGGTCTTTGAGGGTTCTGCGAAGGAATATTAAGTGGCATCCGGAGGCCTGTGTTGAGCAAGGAAATGTCTTCCATCGAAAACCGGAGAGAATCTTTCTGTGCAACTCTTTTGAGTTGTATGTATTCATCTTATAGAGTTAAAACATTGTTTGGATTGAGCAGTTTGAAATCACTGTTTCTGTGGAATTTGAGAAAGGACATTTGAAAACGCTCCTTAGAATATAGTGAAAAAGGAACAACCTCAAATGGAAACCAGAAGGAAGCTTTCTGTGACACTGCTCTGTGTCACCTGAATTCTGCTCACACAGTTAAGCTTCTCTTTTCATAGAGCAGTATAAGAACACTGTTTTTCTTTAGTCTGTGAAGGGATAATCTGGAGTGCTTTGAGGCTTACAGTGAGAAAGGAAACGTCTTTAGATTGAAACTGGAGACGAGCTTTCTGAGAAGCCCCTTTGTGGCGTGTGTGTTCCACTTACTGAAATATACCCTTCTTCTCATACAGGATTCTGGAATCCCTTTTGGAGAAAAAGCTACCAAGAGACATTCAGGAGTATAGGGATGGCTATGGTGAAAAAGAAATATCCTCAGACAAAAACTGGAAAGAAGATTTCTGTAAAATTCCTTTGTGTTTTAAATATATTTATTCATCTTGCATAGTTAAAACATTTCTTATATTATGCAATATGTTTACTCCATCATGCACGGATCCACGAAGGGACATTCGCCAGCATATTCAGGCCTACGCTGAAAGAGGAGATATCTTCAGATAAAAACTGGATAGAAGCTTTCTGAGAAACAATTTCGTGATGTATGCATTCCACTCAGGGAGTTATACCTCTTTTCTCACAATGCAGGGTTTGAACAATGTTCCTGTGAAACCGAAAAAGTGATATTTCAGAGCGCACTGAGGACTATGGCGAATATTGAAATATACTGAAATAAAATGAGGAAGAAGAATTCCAAGAATCTGCTCTCTGATTGTGCATTCACTTCACAGAGATAATGCTTAACCCATGTTACTCAGTTTCGAAACGCTGTCTTTGAAGAATCTGTGAAGGGATATTTAGTGATGCATGGAGGCCTGTGCTGAGCAAGGAAACGTCTTCCAATGAAACCCGAAGAGAAACATTCTGAGCAACTGCTTTGTGATGTGTGTATTCGTCTCCTAGAGTTAAACCATTCTTTTGGTTGAGCAGCTCGAAATCACTGTTTTTGTGGCATCTGAGGAAGGACATTTGGGAACGATTCTTAGAATATGGAGAAAGAAATATCCTCAGGTAAAATCCGGAAGGAAGCTTTCTGTGAAACTGCTCTGTGTCATCTTAATTCCTCTCACTCAGTTATGCCTCTCTCTTCATTGAGCAGTTTTCTAACCCTGTGTATGTTTACCATGTGATGGCATATTCGGGTGCACTTTGAGGCTTACAGTGAAAAAGGAAATATGTTTATACCGAAGCTGGAGAGAGGCTTTCTGAGGAACTGCTTTGTGACGTGTGCATTCCATTCACAGTGTTATAACTCTCTTCTCATACAGCGTTGGGGAAACCCTTTTGGAGAAATTGTACCAAGTGATATTCAGGAGCATGTTGATGCTGATGGTGAAAAGGGAAATAGCCTGAGAGAAAAACTGGAAAGAAGTTTCTCGGAAACTACTCTGTGATCTATGTAATCATCTGACATAGATTAAGCTTTCTTTACATTACGCAGCTTGGAAACTGTCATGGACGGATCCAGGAAGGGTCCTTTGGGAGCACACTAGGGATTATCAAGACAAAGGATATATCTTCAGTTAAAAACTGGAAAGAAGGTTTCTGTGAATCTGCTTTTTGCTATGTTTACTCATCTCAAATAGATGAAGCTTTCTTTACATTGCGCGTCTGGGAAACTCACTCGTGGATGGATCCACAAAAGGATACTTGGGATCATATTCGGGTGTATGGTGAAATAGGAAATATACCCAGATAAAAACTGGAGAGAAGCTGTCTGAGAAACTGCTTGGTTATGTGTGTATTCCACTCAGGAAGTTATAACTTACTTCTCATAAGGCACAGTTGGAACACTCTTCCTGTAAAAGCAAAAGAATGATATTCAGAGCACATTGAAGACTATGGCAGGAAGTGAAATGTGGTCCAGTAAAAAAACAGAAAGAAGCACTTGAAGAAACTCCTCTCTTACATGTCCATTCTTTTCACAGCGTTAAAGCTTACACTACATTTCCAAGTATGAAAGTCAGTCTTTGAGGGTTCTGTGAAGGTATAATAAGTGGCAACCGGATGACGGTGTCGAGCAAGGAAATATCTTCCATCCAAAATTGGAGAGAAGCTTTCTGCGCAGCTCTTTTGTGATGTTTGTATTCAACTCATAGAGTTAAATCTTTCTTGAGATTGAGCAGTTTGAAATCACTGTTTCTCCGGAATCTGAGAAATGACAATTGAAAACGCTTTTTAGAATATCCTGAAAAGGAAATAACCTCAGAGAGAAAACAGAAGGAAGCTTTCTGTGAAATTGCTCTGTGTCACGTGAATTCCAGTCACACAGTTAAGCTTGTCTTTTCATTGAGGAGTATCATAACGCTGTTTTCGTTTTTTCTGAGAGGGGATATTCAGGAGCTCTTTGACTCATGGTAAGAAAGGACAGGTCTTCAGATAGAAACTGGAGAGAAGTTTTCTGAAGAGCTGCTTTGTCACATATGCATTCCACTCACAGAAATATACCTTTCTTCTCCTAGAGGATTCCGGAATTCTTTTGTAGAAAAAGCTGACAAGAGACATTCGGGAGTATAGGTACGGCTCTAGTGAAAAAGGAAATATCCTCAGACAAAAACTGAAACGAATATTTCTGTGAACCTGCTTTGTCTTAGATATATTTATTCATCTCGCCTGGTTAAAAGTTTTCTTGTATTACACAGTTTGGAAACTCCGTCATGCACGGATCCGTGAAGGGACATTCGGGGGCACATTCAGGCCTACGGTGAAAGAGGAGATATCTTCAGATAAAAACTGGATAGAAGCTCGTTGTGAAAGTACTTTGTGACGCATGCATCCCACTCAGGATTTATACCTCTTTTCTCACAAGGCAGTGTTTGAACACTGTTCCTGTGAAACCGAAAAACTGATATTTCGGAGCGCAATGAGGTCTATGGTGAATACGAAAATGTGCTGAAATAAAATCGAGGAACAAGCGTTCCAAGAATCTGCTTTCTGATACGTGCATTCACTTCACAGAGTTAATGCTTACTCTATGTGTCCAGTCTCGCAACTCTGTCTTCGAAGAATCTGTGAAGGGATATTTAGTGATGCCCAGAGACTTGTGGTGAGTGAGCAAAAGTCTTCTGATGAAACTTGCAGAGAATCGTTCTGAGCAACTGCTTCACGATGTGTGTATTTGTCTCATAGAGTTAAACCATTGTTGGATTGAGCACCTTGAAATCACTGTTCTTGTGATATCTGAGGAAGGACATTTGGAAAAGATCCTTAGAATATGGAGAAAGAAATATCCGCAGGTAAAACACAGAAGGAAGCTTTCTGTGAAACTGCTCTGTGTTGTCTTAATTCCTCTCACTCTGTTAAGCCTCACTTTTCATTGAGCAGTTTTCTAACCCTGTGTATGTTTAGTGTGTGTTGAGATAACTTTGAGGCTAATGGTGAAAAAGGAATTATGTTCAGACCGAAACTGGAGAGAAGCTTTCTGAGGAACTGCTTTGTGACGTGTGCATTCTACTCACAGTGTTATACCTCTCTTCACATACAACGTCAGGGAAACCCTTTTGGAGAAACAGATAACAAATGATATTCGGGAGCATGTTGATGCCGATGTTGAAAAGGGAAATAACCTCAGACAAAAACTATAAAGAAGCTTTCCAGGAAACTACTCTGTGATATGTGTAATCATCTCACATAGATAAAGCTTTCTTTACATTAAGCAGCTTGGAAACTGTCATGGACGGATCCATGAAGGAACCTTCATGAGCACATTCAGGGCTACGGTGAAAAAGGAAATATCTTCAGAAAAAATATGGAAAGAAGCTTTCTGTTAATCTGCTTTTGCAATATTTATTCATCTCACATAGGTGAAGCTTACTTTCCCAAATGTAGCTTGGAAATTCCCTCGTAGATGGATCCACGAAAGTATATTTGGGATCACATTCGGGCCTATGTTGAAATAGGAAATGTAGTCAGATAAAAACTGTGGAGAAGTTTTCTGAGAAACTACTTGGCGATGTGAGCATTCCACTGAGGGAGATATAACTTTCTTCTCATAAGGCACGTTTTGAACACTGTTTTTGTAAAACCTAAAGAGTGATATTCGGAGCACATTGAAGAGTATGGCAAAAAGTGAAATGTCGTCCAGTAAAAAACGGAAAGAAACACTCAAAGAAACTTCTCTGACATGTCCATTGTTTTCACAAGGTTTAAGCTTCCTCTACATTTCACAGGTTGCAAGTCGGTCTTTGAGGGTTCTGCGAAGGTATAGTAAATGGCAGTGGGAGGACTGGGTCGAGCAAGGAAATGTCTTCCATCGAAAATTGGAGAGAATCTTTCTGTCCAATTTTTTTGTGGTGTTTGTATTCATCTCATAGAGTTAAATCATGCTTTGGATTAAGCAGTTTGAAATCACTGTTTCTGTGGAATCTGAGAAAGGATATTTGGAAACGCTCTTTAGAATATCCTCAAAAAGAAATAATCTCTGAGAAAAACCAGAAGGAAGCTTTCTGTGAAATTCGGTCTTTGAGGATTCTGCAAAAGGATAGCAAGTGGCAACCGGAGGCCTGTGTCAAGCAAGGAAATGTCTTCCATCGAATATTTGAGAGAAGCCTTCTGCACAAGTCTTTTGTGAAGTTAGCATTCATCTCATGGAGTTAAATCATTCTTTTGATTGAGTAGTTTGAAATCTATGTTTCTGTGGAATCTGAGAAAGGACATTTGGAAACGCTATTTAGAATATCCTGAAAAAGAAATAACCTCAGAGTGAAATCAGAGGGAAGCTTTCTGTCAAACGGCTCTCTGTCATGTGAATTCCACTCACGCACTTAAGCTTCTCTTTTCATTGGGCAGTATCATAAACCTGTTTTTGTTCAGTCTGTGAAGGGATATTCAGGAGCACTTTGTGGCTTACAGTGAGAAAGGAAACGTCTTCACATAGAAACAGGAGAGAAGCTTGTGGAGTACCTGCTTTGTGTCGTCTGCATTCCACTCACAGAATTCCACTCACAGAATGATGTGTGCATTCCACTCACCTTTCTTCTCCTAGAGTATTCGGGAATATCTTTTGGAGAAAAAGCTACCAAGAGACAGTTGGGACTGTAGGGAAGGTTATGGTGAAAAAGGAAATATCCTCAGACAAAAACTGGAAAGAAGATTTCTGTGAAATTGCTTGTGTTAGCTATATTTATTCACCTTGCATAGTTACAACTTTTCTTATATTATGCAGTTTGGAAACTCCGTCATGCACAGATCCTCGAAGAGACATTCAGGAGCACATTCAGCCCTACAGTGAAGGAAGAGATATCATCAGATAAAAAGTGGAGAGAATATTTCTGAGAAACGACTTTGTGATGTATGCATTCCACTCAGGGAGATATACCTCTTTTCTCATAAGGCTGTGTTTGAACACTTTTCCTTTGAAACTGAAAAAGTGATATTTCAGAGCACATTCAGGACAATGGCAAATAGTGAAATGTACTGAAATGAAACTGAGGAAGAAGCGTTACAAGGATCTACTCCCTGATATGTTCAGTCAATTCACAGAGTTAATGCTTACTCTACGTTGTCCAGTTTCAAAACTCTGTCTTTGAAGGATTTGTGAAGGCAAATTTATTGACGCCCGGGGGCTGGTGGTGAGCAAGGAAACGTCTTCCGATGAAACCTTCAGAGAAACTTTCTGAGCAATGGCTTTGCAATGTGTGTATTTGTCTCATAGAGTTAAACCGTTGTTTTCATTGAACAGCTTGAAATAACTGCTTCTGTGGAATCTGAGAAAAGACAGTTGGAAATGCTCTTTGGAATATCCTGTAAAAGAAATACACTCAAAGAGAAACCAGAAGGACGCTTTTAGTGAATCTGCTGTATATCACGTGAATTCTGCTCACACAGTTAAGCTTCTCTTTTAATTCAGCAGTATCATAACACTGTTTTTGTTTAGTCTGTGAAGGTACTTTCTGGAGTGCTTTGAGGCTTACAGTGAGAAAGGAAACGTCTTCAGATAGAAACTGGAGAGAAGCTTTCTGAGGAGCTGCTTTGTGACGTGTGCATTTCACTCACAGAAGTATACATTTCTTCTCAGAGACGATTCCAAAATCACTCATGGAGAAAAAGCTACCAAGAGACATTTGGGAGTACAGGGACAGCTGTGATGCAAAGGGAAATATTCTGAGACAAAAACTGGAAAGAAGATTTCTGTGAGACTGCTTTAGTTAGATAAATTTATTAATCTCGCATAGTTAAAACTTTTCTCATATTACGCAGTTTGGAAACTCCATCATGCATGGATCTGCGAAGAGACATTTGGGAGCACATTCAGACTTACGGTGAAAGAGTAGATAGCTTCAGATAAAAATGGATAGAAGCCATTTGAGAACCTACTTTGTGATGTATGCATTCCACTCAGGGAGTTATATCTCTTTTCTCACAAGGCAGCGTTTGAACACTGTTCCTGTGAAACCGAAAAAGTGATATTTCGGAGTGCATTGAGGACTATGCCGAATAATGAAAGATAAACAAACTGAAATAAAATAGAGGAAGAAGCATTCCAAAATCTGCTCTGTGATATGTGCATTCACTTCACAGAGTTAATGCTTACACTATGTTGCCCAATTTCAATACTGTGGATTTGAAGAATCTGTGAAGGGATATTTAGTGACACCGGGAGGCTTGTGGTGAGCCAGGAAACGTCTTCCGATGAAACCTGCAAAGAAACGTTCTGAGCAACTGCCTTGTGATGTGTGTATTCATCTCATAGAGTTAAACCATTCTTTGTTTTGAGCAGCATGAAATCACTGCTTTTGTGGCATCTGAGGAAGGATATTTGGGATCAATCCTTAGAATATGTAGAAAGAAATATCCTCAGGTAAAATCCAGAAGAAAGCTTTCTGTGAAACTGGTTCTGTGTCGTCTTAATTCCTATTGCTCAGGTAAGCCTTTCTTTTCATTGAGCAGTCTTGTAACCTAGTGTATGTTTACCATGTGATGCGTTATTCAGGAGCACTTTGAGGCTTATGGTGAAAAAGGAAATATGTTCAGACCAAAACTGAAGAGAAGCTTTCCAAGGAACTGCTTTGTCTCATGTGCATTCCAGACAGAGTGTTATACCTCTCTTCTCATAGAGCATCGGGGAAACATTGTTGGAGGAACAGGTACCAAGTGATATTCGGGAGCATGTTGATGCCGATGGTCAAAAGGGAAATAGCCTCAGACCAAAACTGGAAAGAAGCTTTCTAGGAAACTACTCTGTGATATGTGTAATCATCTCACATAGATAAAGCTTTCTTTACATTAAGCACCTTGGAAACTGTCATGGACGTGTCCAGGAAGAAACCTTCATGAGCACATTCAGGACTATGGTGAAAAAGGAAATATCTTCAGATAAAAACTGGAGAGAAGCTTTCTGTGAATCTGCTTGGTGCTATGTTTCTTCATCTCACATAGATGAAGGTTTCTTTACATTACGCAGCTTGGAAACTCCCTTTGGGATGGATCTGCGAAGGGATATTTGGGATGACATTCACGGCAATGGTGAAATAGGAAATATAGGAAGATAAAAACTGGAGAGAAGCTTTATGAGAACCTGCTTGATGATGTGTGCATTCCACTCAGGGAGTTGTAACTTTCTTCTCATAAGGCACAGTTTGAACACTCTTCCTGTAAAACCAAAAGAGTGATATTCAGAGCACATTGAAGACTATGGCAAAAAGTGAAATGTAGTCGAATAAAAAACAGAAAGAAACACACGAAGAAACAACTCTCTGACACGTCCATTCTTTTCACAGAACAAAATCTTACACTGTATTTCCCACTTTGAAAGTCGGTGTTTGAAGGATCTGCGAAGTGATAGTAAGTGGCAACAAGAGGTCTGTGTCAAACAAGGAAATATCTTCCATCTAAAATTGGAGAGAAACTTTCTGTGCAACGCTTTTGTGATATCTGTGTTCATCTCATAGAATTAAATCATTCTTTGTATTCAGTAGTTTGAAATCACTCTTTCCATGGAATCTGAGACAAGGCATTTGGATACGCTCTTTAGAATATCCTAAAAAAGAAATAACCTCACAGAGAAACCAGAAGGAAGTTTTCTGTGAAAGTGCTCTATCACGTGAATTATGCTTGCAGAGTTACGCTTCTCTTTTCATTGAGCAGTATCATAACACTGTATTTGTTTAATCTGCAAAGGGATATTCAGGAGTGCTTTGAGGCTTACAGTGAGAAAGGACATGTCTCCAGATAGAAAATGGAGAGGAGATTTCTGAGGAGCTGCTTTGTGACATGTGCATTACACTCACAGAATTCCACTCAGAGAATGACGTGTACATTCCCCTCAAAGAATGACATGTACATTCCACTCACCTTTCTTTTACTAGAGGATTCCGGAATCCCTTTTGGAGAAAAAGCTACCAAGAGACATTCGGGAGTATAGGGATGGCTATGGTGAAAAAGGAAATTGCCTCAGACAAAAACTGGAAAGAAGATTTCTGTGAAACTGCTTTGTCTTAGATAAATTTATTCATCTCACAGTGTTTAAACTTTTCTTCTAATACGCAGTTTGGAAACTCTGTCATGCATGGATGTGCAAGGGACTCTTGGGAGCACATTCAGGCCTATGGTGAAAGAGGAGATATCTTCAGATAAAAGTGGAGAGAAGCTTTCTGAGAAAAGACTTTGTGATGTATACATTCCACTCTGGGAGTCATACCTCTTTTCTCACAAGGCAGTTTTGGAACACTGTTCCTATGAATCCGAAAAAGTGATATTTCGGAGTGCATTGAGGACTATGGCGAACAGTGAAATATACTGAAATAAAATCAAGGAAGAAGCATTCCAAGAATCTGCTCTCTGATATGTGCATTCACTTCACAGAGTTAATGCTTATGCTATGTTGCCCAGTTTCGAAACTCTATCTTTGGAGAATCTGTGAAGTAATATTTAGTGACGCCCGGAGGCTTGTGGTGAGCAAGGAAACGTCTTCCAATGAAACCTGCAGAGAAAGTTTCTGAGCAACTGCTTTGCGACGTGTGTATTCATCTCAGAGTTAAACTGTTCTTCAGATTGAACACCTTGAAATCACTGTTTTTGTGGAATCTGAGGAAGAACATTTGGGAACGATCCTTAGAACATGGAGAAAGAAATATCCTCAGGTAAAATCCAGAAGGAAGCTTTTTGTGAAACTGCTCTGTGTCATCTTAATGTCTCTCACTCAGTTAAGCCCCTCTTTTCATTGAGCAGTTTTCTAACCCTGTGTATGCTTACCATGTGACAGGATATTCGGGAGCACCTTGAGGCTTACGGTGAAAAAGGAAACATGTTCAGACCAAAATTGGAGAGAAGATTTCCGAGGAACGGCCTTGTAACGTGTGCATTCCACTTTCAGTTTTTACCTCTCTTCTCTTGCAGCATCAGGTACTGGGTGATATTCGGGAGCATGTTGGTGCCGATGTTGAAAAGGGAAATAGCCTCAGACTAAAACTGGAAAAAGCTTTCTGGGAAACTACTCTGTGATATGTGTAATCTTCTCACATAGATAATGCTTTCTTTACATTACACAGCTTGGAAACTGTCATGGACTCATCCACGAAGGGACCTTCGAGAGCACTTTGAGGACTGTGATGAAAAACGAAATATCTTCAGATTAGAATTGGAAAGAAGCATTCTGTGAATTTATCTTTTGCTATGTTTATTCATCTCACGTAGATGAAGCTTTATTTACATTAAACAGCTTGGAAACTCCCTCGTGGAAGGATCTGGGAAGGGACATTTGAGATCACATTCGGGCCTATAGTGAAATAGGAAATATAGTCAAATCAAAATGGGAGGGAAGCTTTCTGAGATACTGCTTGGTGACGTGTGCATTCCACTCAGGGAGTTATAACTTTCTTCTCATAAGGCACAATTTGAACACTGTAAAAGCAAAAGAGTGATATTCAGAGCACATTGAAGACTATGACAAAATTGAAATCTCCAATATAAAACAGAAAGAAGCACCTGAAGAAACTGCTCTCTGATATGTCCATTTTTACACAGAGTTAAAGCTTACTCTACATTTCCCAGTTTGAAAGTCGGTCTTTGAGTTTTCTGCGAAGGGATAGTAAGTGGCAACGGGAGACCTGTGTCGAGAAAGGAAATGTCTTTCTTCGAATATTTGAGAGAAGATTTCTGTGAAACCCTTTTTTGAAGTTTGTGCTCATCTCATAGAGTTAAATCATTCTTTGGATAGAGTAATTTGAAATCACTGTTTTTGTGGATTATCAGAAGGGACATTTGAAAACGCTCTTTGGAATATAACCAAAGAGGCAAACCTTTGGAAAATAACCCCAGACACAAACCAGAAGGAAGCTTTCAACAAACCAGAAGGAAGCTTTCTGTGAAACTGCTCTGTGTCACGTGAATTCTGCTCACACATTTAAGCTTCTCTTTTCATTGAGCAGTATCATAACTCTGTTTTTGTTTAGTCTGAGAAGGGATATTCAGATACACTTTGAGGCTTACAGGGAGAAAGGAAACGTTTTCAGATAGAAACCAGTGAGAAGCTTTCTGAGGAGCTGCTTTGTGATGTGTGCATTCTAATCACAGAATTCCACTCACAGAATGACGTGTGCATTCCACTCACAGAATGTCGTGTGCATTCCACTCACCTCTCTTCTCCTAGAAGGTTCTGGAATCCCTTTTGTAGAAAAAGCTATCAACAAAGATTCGGGAGTATAGAGATGGCTATGTGGAAAACAAAAATATCCTCAGACAAATGCTGTAAAATATATTTCTGTGAAACTGCTTCGTGTTAGATATATTTATTCATGACACATAGTTAAAACTTTTCTTATATTATGCAGTTTGGAAACTCTGTCATGGACGGATCCGCTAAGGGACGTTCGGGAGCACATTCAGGCCTACGTTGAAAGAGGAGATATCTTCAGATAAAAAGTGGAGAGAAGCTTTCTAAGAAACGACTTTGTGATGTATGCATTCCACTCAGGGAGTTAAAACTCTTTTCTCACAAGGCAGTGTTTGAACACGGTTCCTGTTAAACCAAAAAAGTGATATTTCGGAGCGCATTGAGGACTATGGCGAATAGTGAAATATACTGAAATAAAATCGAGGAAGAAGCATTTGAAGAATCTGCTCTATGATATGTGCATCCACTTGACGTAGTTAATGCTTACTCTATGTTGCCCAGTTTCGAATCTCTGTATTTGAAGTATCTGTGTAGGGATATTTAGTGACGTCCAGAGGCTTGTGTTGAGCAACGAAACGTCTTCCGATGAAACCTGCAGAGAAATTTTCTGAGCAACTGCTTTGCAATGTGTGTATTCGTCTCATAGAGTTAAACCGTTCTTTGGATTGAACAGCTTGAAATCACTGTTTCTGTGGAATCTGAGGAAGGACATTTGAGAACGATCCTTAGAACATGGAGAAAGAAACATCCTCAGGGAAAATCCAGAAGGAAGCTTTCTGTGAAACTGCTCTGTGTCATCCTAATGGATCTCACTCAGTTAAGCCCCTCTTTTCATTGAGCACTTTTTAACCCTGTGTATGCTTAGCATGTGATGGAATATTCGGGAGCACTTTGAGGCTTATGGTGAAAAAGGAAATGTGTTCAGACCAAAACAGGAAAGAAGCTTTCTGAGGAACTGCCTTGTGACGTGTGCATTCCACTCACAGTGTTATACCTCTCTTCTCATATAGCGTCAGGGAAACCATTTTGGAGAAAAAGGTTCCAGGTGATATTTGGGAGCATGTTGGTGCCAATGGTGAAAAGGGAAATAGCCTCAGACTAAAACTGGAAAAAGGTTTCTGGGAAAGTACTCTGTGATATGTGCAATCATCTCACATAGATAATGCTTTCTTTACATTACACAACTTGGAAGCTGTCATGGACGGATCCAGTAAGGGACCTTCAGGAGCACTTTGAGGACTTTGGTGAAAAACGAAATATCTTCAGAAAAAAACGGGAAAGAAGCTTTCTGTGAATCTGCTTTTTGGTATGTTTATTAATCTCACATAGATGAAGCTTTCTTTACATTACACAGCTTGGAAACTCCCTTGTGGATGGATCCGCGAAGGGATATTTGGTATCACATTCGGGCCTATGGTGAAATAGGAAATTTGGTCAGATCAAAACAAGAGAGAAGCTTTCTGAGAAACTGCTTGGTGACATGTGCTTTTCACTCAGGGAGTTATAACTTTCTTCTCATAAGGCACAGTTTGAACACTGTTCCTGTAAAACCAAAAAAATGATACTCGGAGCACATTGAAGACTATGGCAAAATTGAAATGTCCAGTAAAAAACAGAAAGAAGCACTCGAAGAAACTGCTCTCTGACATGTCCATTTTTACACAGGGTTAAAGTTTACTCTACATTTCTCAGTTTGAAAGTCAGTCTTTGAGGGTTCTGCAAAGGGATAGTAAGGGTCAACCGAAGGCCTGTGTCGAACAAGGAAATGTCTTCCATCGAATATTTTAGAGAAGCTTTGTGTGCAACTCTTTTGTGAAGTTTGTGCTCATCTTATAGGGTTAAATCATTCTTTGGATTCAGTAGTTTGAAATCACTGTTTCTGTGGAATCTGAGAAAGGACATTTGGAAATGCTCTATAGAATATCCTGAAAAAGAAATAACCTCAGAGAGAAACCAGAAGGAAGCTTTCTGTGAAACTGCTCTGTGTCACGTGAATTCCTTTCACACAGTTAAGCTTCTCTTTTCTTTTTTATTCTTTTTTCTTTTGTTTTGTTTTGTCTTTTCTTTTTTCTGAGACAGAGTCTCGTTGTGTTGCCCAAACTGGAGTGCATTGGCAGGATCTCTGCTCCCTGCAAGCTACTCTTTTCAGGTTCATGGCATTCTCCTGCCTCAGCCTCCTGAAGAG
This sequence comes from Colobus angolensis palliatus, assembly GCF_000951035.1. Lineage (NCBI taxonomy): Eukaryota > Metazoa > Chordata > Mammalia > Primates > Cercopithecidae > Colobus > Colobus angolensis. The sequence goes on along the minus strand of NW_012120121.1, from coordinate 177,719 downwards.
CTGTGACTATAGGCACTCACCACCTCACCCGGCTAATTTTTGTATTTTTTAGGAGAGACAGGGTTTCAACGTGTTAGGCAGGATGGTCTCGATCTCCTGACCTTGTGATCTGCCAGTCTCAGCCTCCCAAAGCGCTGAGATTACAGGCTTAAGCCACCATGCCCGGCCAAGCTTCTCTTTTAATTGAGCAGTATCATAACAGTGTTTTTCTTTAGTCTGCGACGGGATATTAAGGAGTACTTTGAGGCTTACAGTGAGAAAGGAAAGGTCTTCACATAGAAACTGAAAAGAAGCTTTCTGAGGAGCTGCTTTGTGACGTGTGCATTCCACTCACAGAAATATACCTTTCTTCTCCTAGAGGATTCCGAAATCCCTTTTGGAGAAAGAGCTACCAAGAGACATTCGTGAGTATAAGTAGGACTTTGATGAAAAAGGAAATATCCTCAGACAAAAACTGGAAAGAAGACTTATGTGAAACTCCTTCATGTAAGATATATTTGTTCATCTCGCATAGTTAAAACTTTTCTGATATTACGCTGTTTGGAATCTCCGTCATGCTCAGATCTGTGAAGGGAAATTCGGGAGCAATTCAGGCCTACAGTGAAAGAGGAGATATCTTCAGATAAAAACTGGGTAGAAGCGTTCTGAGAAACAAATTTGTGATGTATGCATTCCATTCAGGGAGTTATACCTCTTTTCTCACAAAGCAGTGTTTGAACACTGTTCCTGTGAAAACAAAAATGTGAAATTTTGGAGCACGTTGAGGACTGTGGTGAATACAGAAATATACTGAAATTAAATCAAGGAAGAAGCATTCCCAGCAGCTGCTTTCTGATATTTGCATTCACTTCACAGAGTTAATACTTACTTTATGTTGCCCAGTTTCGAAATGCTGTCTTTGAAGAATCTGTGAAGGGATATTAAGTGACCCCCGGAGGCTTGTGGTGAGTGAGGAAACGTCTTCCGATGACACCTGCATTGAAACATTCTGAGCAACTGCTTTGCAATGTGTTTATTTGTCTCATAGAGTTAAACCATTCTTTGTATTGAGTAGCTTGAAATCACTCTTTTTGTAGCATCTGATGAAGGGCATTTGGGAACAATCCCTAGAATATGGAGAAAGAAATATCCTCATGTAAAATCCAGAAGGAAGCTTTCTGTGAAACTGCTCTGTGTCGTCTTAAATCCTCTGGCTCAGTTAAGCCTCTTTTTTCATTTAGCGTGTACTGGGATATTTGGGAACACTTTGAGGCTAACGGTGAAAAAGGAAATATTTTCAGACTGAAACTGGAGAGAAGCTTTCTGAGGAACTGCTTTGTGACGTGTGCATTCCACTCACACTGTTATACCTCTCTTCACATACAGCTTCGGGGAAACTCTTTTGGAGAAACAGGTAAAAAGTAATATTCGTGAGTATATTGATACCGATGGAGAAAAGGGAAATAGCCTCAGACACAAACTGGAAAGAAGCTTTATAGGAAACTACACTATCATTTGTGTAATCATCTCACATAGATAAAGCTTTCTTTACAGTACATAGCATTGAAACTGTCATGGACGGATCCAGGAGGGGACCTTCGGGAGCACATTCAGGGCTATGGTAAAATAGGAAATATCTTCAGATAAAAATTGGAAAGAAGCTTTCTGTGAATCTGCTTTTCGCTATGTTTATTCATCTCACATGGATGAAGCTTTCTTTACATTACGCATCTTGGAAACACCCTCGTGGATGGATCTGCAACGAGATATTTTGGATCACATTCGGGCCTATGGTGAAACAGGAAATATAGTCTGATAAAAACTGGAGAGAAGCTTTCTGAGAAACTGCTTGGTGATGTGTGGGTTCCATGCAGGGAGTTATAACTTTCCTCTCACAAGGCACAGTTTGAACACTGTTGCTGTGAAGTGAAAAGAGTGATATTTGAAGCACATTGAAGACTATGGCAAAAAGTGAAATGGCGTCCAATAAAAAACAGAAAGAAGCAGTCGAAGAAACTGCTCTCTGACATGTCCATTGCTTTCACATGGTTAAAGCTTACTCTTCATTTCCCATTTTGAAATTCGGTGTTTGAGGGTTCTGCGATGGAATTTTAAGTGGCAACCGGAGGGCTGTGTCAAGCAAGGAAACGTCTTCCATCGAAAAATGGAGAGAAACTTTCTGTGCAACTCTTTTGTGATGTTTCCGTTCATCTCATAGAGTTAAATCATTCTTCGGATTGAGCAGTTTGAAGTCACTGTTTCTGTGGAATCTGAGAAAGGACATTTAGAAAAGGTCTTTAGAATATCCTGAAAAAGAAATAACCTCAGAGAGAAGCCAGAAGGAAGCTTTCTGTGAAACTGTTCTGTGTCACGTAAATTACACTCACACAGTTAAGCTTCTGTTTTCATTGAGCAGTGTCATAACACTGTTTTTGTTTATTCTGCGAGGGATATTCAGGAGCACTTTGAGGCTCATGGTGAGAAATGAAATGTCTTCAGATAGAAACTGAAGAGAAACTTTCTGGGGAGCTGCTTTGTGACACGTGTATTCCACTCACAGAAATATACCTTTCTTCTCATAGAGTATTACGGAATCCCTTTTGGAGAAGGAGCTACCAAGAGACATTTGGGAGTATAAGTAGGGCTTCGGTGAAAAAGGAAATATCCTCAAAGAAAAACTGGAAAGAAGGTTTCTGTGAAACTGCTTTGTGTTAGATATATTTAATCATCTTGCATCTCACTTTTCTGATATTACGCAGTTTGGAAACTCCATCATGCTCGGATCCGTGAAGGGACATTCAGGAGAACTTTCATGCCTATGGTGAAAGAGGAGATATCTTCAGATAAAATCTGGATAGAAACTTTCTAAGAAACTATTTTGTGATGTATGCATTCCACTCAGGGAGTTATACCTCTTTTCTCACAAGGTAGTGTTTGAGCACTGATCCTGTGAAACCAAAAAGATATTTCGGAGCGCATTGAGGGCTATGGCGAATAGTGAAATATACTGAAATACAATCGAGGAAGAAGCATTCCCAGAAGCTGCTTTCTGATATATGCATTCACTTCACAGAGTTCATGCTTACTCTACGTTGCCCAGTTTCGAAATGCTGTGTTTGAAGAATCTGTGAAGGGATATTAAGTGACTCCTGGAGGCTTGTGGTGAGTGAGGAAACGTCCTCCGATGAAACTTGGAGAGAAACTTTCTGAGCAACTGCATTGCGTTATGCATATTCGTCTCATAGAGTTAAATCATTCTTTGGATTGAACAGCTTGAAATCACTCTTTTTGTGGAATCTGAGGAAGGACATTTGGAAACGATCCTTAGAATATGGAAAAGGAAATATCCTCAGGAAAAATCCAGTAGGAAGCTTTCTGTGAAACTGGTTTGTGTCGTCTTAATTCCTTTTGCTCAGTTAAGCCTCTCTTGTCTTTTAGCAGTTTTCTAAGCCTGTGTATATTTAGCGTGTGATGGGATATTCAGGAACACTTTGCGTCTCTCCGTGAAAAAGGAATTATGCTGTGTCTGAAAGTGGAGAGAAGGATTTGGAGGAACTGCTTTGTGACGTGTGCATTCCACTCCCAGTGTCATACCTCTCTTCTCATACAGCATCGGTGAAATCCTTTTGGAGAAACAGGTACCAAGTGATATTCGGGAGCATGTTGATGCCGATGTTGAAAAGGGAAATGGCCTCACACAAAAACTGGAAAGAAGCTTTCTAGGAAACTTCTCTGTGATATGTGTAATCATCTCATATAGATAAAGCTTTCCTTACATTACACAGCTTGGAGACTGTCATGGACGGATCCACAAAGGGACCTTTGCGAGCACATACCGGCACTATGGTGAAAAAGAAAATATCTTCAGATAAAAACTGGAAAGAGGCTTTCTGTGAATCTGCTTTTTGCTATGTTTGTTCATCTCACATAGATGAAGCTTTCCTTACATTATGCAGCTTGGAAACTCCCTCATGGATGGATCTGCGAAGGGATATTTGGGATCACATTCGGGCCTATGTTGAAATAGGAAATATAGTCAGATAAAAACTAGAGAGGAGCTTTCTGAGAAACTACTCGGTGATGTGTGCATTCCACTCAGGTCCTTACACCTCTTTTCGCACAAAGTGGTGTTTGAACACTGTTCCTGTGAAACCCAAAAAGTGATATTTTGGAGTGCGTTGAGGACTATGGCAAATAGTAAAATAGACCTAAATTAAATCGGGGAAGAAGCGTTCCAAGAATCTGCACTCTGATATGTGCATTCACTTCAGAGTGTTAATGCTTACTCTATGTTGTCCTGTTTCGAAACTCTGTCTTTGAAGAATTTGTGAAGGGATATTTAGTGACGCATGGAGGCTTGTGGTGAGCAAGGAAACGTCTTCCGTTGAACCCTGCAGAGAAAGTTTCTGAGCAACTGCTTTGGGATGCTTGTATTCGTCTCATAGAATTAAACCATTCTTTGGATTGAGCAGCTTGAAATCACTGTTTTTGTGGCATCTGAGAAAGGACATTTGGGAACGATCCTTAGAACATGGAGAAAGAAATATCTTCAGGTAAGATCCAGAAGGAAACTTTCTGTGAAACTGCTCTGTGTCGTCTTAATTCTTCTTGCTCAGTTAAGCCTCTCTTTTCATTGAGCAATTTTCTAACCCTGTGTATGTTTAGCATGTGCTGGGATATTCGAGAACAGATCGATTCTAAAGGTGAAAGAGGAAATACGTTCAGACCGGAACTGGAGAGAAGATTTCTGAGGAACTGCTTTGTGACATATGCATTCCACTCACACTATTACATCTCTCTTCACATACAGCGTCGTGGTAACCCTTTTGGAGAAACAGGTATCAAGTGATATTCGGGAGCATGTTGGTGCCGATGGTGAAAAGGGAAATTGCCTCAGAGTAGAACTGGAAAGAAGCTTTCTAAGAAACTAATCTGTGATATCTGTAATCATCTCACATAGACAAAGTTTCTATACATTACACAGCTGAGAAACTGTCATGGACGGATCCAGGAAGGGACCTTCGGGAGCACACTCAGGGCTATGGTGAAATAGGAAATATCTTCAGATAAAAACTGGAAAGAAGCTTTCAGTGAATCTGTTTCTCACTATGTTTACTCATCTCACATAGATGAAGATTTCTTTACATCACGCAGAGAGGAAACCCCCTCATGGAATGATCCGCGAAAGGATATTTGGGATCACATTCGGGCCTATGGTGAAAGAGGAAATATAGTCAGATAAAAACTGGAGAGAAGCTTTCTGAGAAAGTGCTTGGTGATGTGTGAATTCCATTCAGGGAGTTATAACTTTCTTCTCATAAGGCACAGTTTGAAAACTCTTCCTGTAAAACCAAAAGAGTGATATTCAAAGCACATTGAAGACTATGACAAAAAGTGAAATGTCGTCCATTAAAAAACAGAAGGAAGCACTTGAAGAAACTGCTCTGTGACATGTCCATTGTTTTCAGAGTGTTAAAGCTTACTCTACATTTCCCAGTTTGAAAGTCTGTCTCTGTGGGTTCCACAAAGGGATGGTAAGTGGCAACCCGAGGCCTGTGTAGAGCAAGGAAATGTCTTCCATCGAAAATTGGAGAGAAGCTTCCTGCGCAACTCTTTTGTGATGTTTGTATTCATCTCATTGAGTTAAGTCATTCTTTGCATTGAGCAGTTTAAAATCACTGTCTCTGTGGAATCTGAGAAAAGACATTTGGAAACGCTCTTTAGAATATCATGAAAAAGTAATAACCTCAAAGAGAAACCAGAAGGAAGCTTTCTGTGAAACTGCTCTGTGTCACGTGAATTCCGCTCACACAGTTAAGCTTCTCTTTTCATTCAGCAGTATCACAACACTGTTTTTCTTTAGTTTGCACAAGGATATTCAGGAGCGCTTTGAGGCCGATGGTGAGAAACCGAACGTCTTCTGATAGAAACTGAAGAGAAGCTTTCTGGGGAGCTGCTTTTTGACATGTGCATTCCATTCATGGAAATATACCTTTCTCCTCCTAGAGGATTCCAGAATCCCTTTTGGAGAAGGAGCTACCAAGAGGGATTCAGGAGTATAAGTAGGAGTTTCGTGAAAAAGGAAATATCCTCAGGGAAACACTGGAAAGAAGATTTCTGAGAAACTGCTTTGTGTTAGATATATTGATTCATCTTGCATAGTTAAAACCTTTCTGATATCATGCGGGTTGGAAACTCTGTCATGCTCGGATCTGCGAAGGGACATTTGGGAGCACATTCAGGCCTACGGTGAAATAAGAGATATCTTCAGATAAAAACTGGATAGAAGCTTTCTGAGAAAAGACTTTGTGATGTATGCATTCCACTCAGGGAGTTGTACCTCTTTCTCACAAGGCAGCATTTGAACACTGTTCCTGTGAAACCGAAAAAGTGATATTTCAGAGCACATTGAGGACTATGGAGAAGAGTGAAATATACTGAAATAAAATCGAGGAAGAAGCATTCCAAGAATCTGCTCTCTGATATGTGCATTCACTTGACAGAGTTAATGCTTACCCTATGTTGCCCAGTTTCAAAACTCTGTGATACTGAAAAAATGATATTTCGGAGCGTATTGAGGACTATGGTGAATAGTGAAATATACTGAAATAAAATCGTGGAAGAAGCATTACAAGAATCTGCTCTCTGATATGTGCTTTCACTTCTCAGAGCTAATGCTTACTCTCTGTTGCCCAGCTTTGAAACTCTGTCTTTGAAGAATCTGTGAAGGGATATTTAGTGACGCGTGGAAGCTTTTGGTGAGCAACAAACGTCTTCAGATAAAAGCTGCAGAGAAACATTCTGAGCCACGGCTTTGCGATGTGTGCATTCGTCTCAAAGAGTTAAACCAGTCTTTGGATTGAGCAGCTTGAAATCACTGTATTTGTGGCATCTGAGGAAGGACATTAGGGACCGATCCTTAGAATATGGGGAAAGAAATATCCTCAGGTAAAATCCAGAAGGAAGCTTTATGTGAAACTGCTCCGTGTCATCATCATTCCTCTCGCTCAGTTAAGCCTCTTTTTTCATTGCACAGTTTTCCAACCCTGTGTATGTTTAGCTTGTGATGGGATATTCGAGAGCTCTTTGAGGCTTAGTGTGGAAAAGAATATGTGTTCAGACCGAAACTTGAGAGAAGCCTTCCGAGGAACTGCTTTGCAATGTGTGCATTGAACAGACAGTGTTATACCTCTCTTCTCATACAGTGTAAGGGAAACCCTTTTGGAGAAACAGGTACCAAGTGATATGCGGGAGCATGTTCATGCCGATGTTGAAAAGGGAAATAGCGGGGAGCAAGATGGCCGAATAGGAAAAGCTGCAGTCTCCAACTCCCAGCGCGAAGGACACAGAAGACCGGTGATTTCTGCATTTT
>NW_012120121.1:160355-164028 GCF_000951035.1 Colobus angolensis palliatus | reverse complement strand
ACCTGCACGTTATGCACATGTACCCTAGAACTTAAAGTATAATAAAAAGTAAATAAATAAATAAAAAAAAAAGAAAAAGGAAATAGCCTCAGACACTAGCTGGAAAGAAGCTTTCTAGGACACTACTCTGTGATATGTGTAGTTATCTCACATAGATAAAGCTTTCTTCACATTATGCAGCTTGGAAACTCTTATGGGCGAATCCACGAATTGACATTCGGGAGCACATTCAGGACTATGGTGAAAAAGGAAATATCTTCAGAGAAAACTGCAAAGAAGCTTTCTGTGAATCTGCTTTTTGCTATGTTTCTTCATCTCACATAGATGAAGCTTTCTTTACATTATGCAGCTTGGAAACTTCGTGATGGATGGATCCACGAAGGAATAGTTGGGATCACTTTCAGGCCTATGGTGAAATAACAAATATAGTCAGGTAAAAACTAGAAAGAAGCTTTCTGATAAACTGCTTGGTGATGTGAGCATTCCACTCAGGGAGTTGTAACTTTCTTCTCATAAGACACAATTTGAACACTGTTCCTGTAAAACCAAAAGAGTGATATTCAGAGCACATTGAAGACTATAGCAGAAAGTGAAATGCCATCCAAAAAAAACTTAAGGGAAAGGTGAAACTCTTCGTGATGAATTCACACATCAGAAAGCAGTTTCTCAGAAAGCTTCTTTCTAGTTATTATCTGAGGATATTTCCTTTTTCACCATAGGCCTCAATGTGCTCCCAAGTATCACTTTGCAGATTCCACGACAATAGTGTTAGCAAAATACTTCTTGAAGACGAGGTTGTAACTCTGTGAGATGAATTCACATACCACAAATAGGTTTCTCACAAAGCTCCTTTCTGGTATTTATTTGAAGATATTTCCTTTTCACCACAAGCTTCATTGCCCTAAGAAATATCCCAGTGTAGGTTTCAAGAAAACAATGCTAGCAAATGGATCCATGGAAAGGAGACTGTAACACTGTGAGTTGCATTCACATGTCACAATGCAGTTTCTCAGAATGCTTCTTTCCAGTTTTTATCTGAGGATATTTCCTTTTCCACCGTAGCCCTCCATAGGCTCCCAAATGTCACTTTCTAGTTTTTATCGGAGTATATTTCTTTTGTCACCATAAGCTTCATTGCGCTAAGAACTGTCCCACTGCATATTTCAAGAAAACTGTTAGCAAACGGATCCCTGAAGAGAAAAGTGTCATTGTGTGGTTGCATTCTCACATCACAATGCAGTTTCTCTGAATGCTTCTTTCCAGTTTTTATCAGAGGAGATTTCCTTTTTCACAATAGGCCTCCAGGGGCTCCCGAATATCACTTTGCCAATTCCACGAGAACAGTCTTAGTGAATGGCATCAGGAGGAGAAAGATGTAACTAACTCTGTGAGATGAATTCACACATCACAAAGAAGTTTCTCAGAAAGTTTCTTTCTCAGTTTTATCCGAGGATATTTCCTTCTGCCCTATAGTCTGCAATGGAATCCGAAATACCAGTTCTCACATCCACAAAAGCAGGGCTAGCCGACGGCTCTAAAAAATACAAGTGTATCTCAGTGAGTTGAATTCACACAGCAGAAAGCAGTTTCTCTGAAAGCGTCGTTCTTTTTTGAGCTGTGGTTATTTGTGGTCTCAGAGCGCCACCATGTGTCTTATTTGAGATTCTGTGAAAACACTGTTAGCAAGCCTCTCAATGAAAACAATGATGTAACTCTGTGAGCTGAACTCACCCACAAACAAGAAGTTTCTGAGAGGACTTCTCTCCAGATTTGTCTGAGGATATTTCATTATTCACAATGGGATTCAACAATATCCAAGATATCACTTCCGAAATTCCACAAAACCACTGCTAGCAAACTCCTCCATGAAAGAGTACTGAAACACTCTGAAATGAATTCACACATCACAAAGCAGTTTCTCAGATAATTTCATTCCGGTTTTTCTCGGTGGATATTTCCTTTTTCCTTCTACTCTTAAAACCCATCGGAAATATCATTTCTCAGAATCCACAAAAAAGCTGCTAGCAAACGGCTGTACAAAATAGTGGTGTAACACTGTGATATGACATCACATATCAGGAAGCAATTTCTCAGAAAGCTTCTTTCACGTTTTTATCTGAGGATATTACCTTTCTCACTGTAAGCGGCATAGCACTAAGAAGTATCTCATTGCAGATTTCAAGAAAACTGTGTTAGCAAACTGATCCCTGAGGAGAAAAGGTTAACTGTGTGAGTTGCATTCACACATCACAGTGCAGTTCCTCTGAATGCCTCTTTCCAGTTTTTATCAGAGGATATTTCCTTTTTCACTATAGCCGCCAATGAGCTCCCAAATATCGCTTTGCAGAATCCACCAAAACAGTGTTAACAAACTGCTACTAGAAGGGAAAGGTGAAACTTTGAGTGATGAATTCACACATCAGAAAGCATTTTCTCAGAAAGCTTCTTGTTAGTTATTATCTGAGGATATTTCCTTTTTCACCATAGGACTCAATGTGCTCCCAATTATGACTTTGCACATTCCATGACAACAGTGTTAGCAAACTGGGTCATGAAGACTAGGTTGTAACTCTGTGAGATTAATTCACATATCACAACTAGGTTTCTCAGAAAGCTCCTTTCTAGTTTATATTTGAGGATATTTCCTTTGTCACCGTAAGCTTCATTGCACTAAGAAATATCCCAATGTAGATTTCAAGGAAACACTGTTAGCAAACGGATCCATGGAAAGGAAAGTGTAACTCTGTGAGTTGCATTCACACGTCACAGTGCAGTTTCTCAGAATGCTTCTTTCCAGTTTTTATCTGAGGATATTTCCTTTTTCACCTCAGATTTCAATGCGATCCCAAATATCACCTTGCAGATTTCACGACAACGGTGATAGCAAACTGCTTCATGTGGTCTAGGTTGTAACTCTGTGAGATGAATTCACATATCACAAAGAAGCTTCTCAGAAAGCTTCTATCAAGGTTTTAATTGAGGATATTTCCTCTATCAGCGTAGTCCTCAATGTGACCCAATGTAGCCCTTCTAAGGTTCCTCAAAGGTAGTCTTATTCTACTGATTCATGAAATGTAAGTGTACCTCTGTGAGATGTATTCACAGATCTCTAAGAAGTTTATGAGATTCTTTCTAGTTTTTATCTGAGGATATTTCCTTTGTCCCTTAAGCTTCATTGCACTAAGAATTGTCCCATGATAGATTTCAAGAAAACTGTGTTAGCAAACTGATCCCTGAAGAGAAAAGTGTAACTGTGTGAGTAGCATTAACACATCGCAATGGAGTTTCTCTGAATTCTTCTTTCCAGAGTTTATCTGAGGATATTTTCTTTTTCACCACAGGCCTCAATGCACTCCCAAATATCACTTTGCAGATTCCACGACAACGGTGTTAGCAAACTGTTTCAGCAGGTCTAGGTTGTAACTCTGTGAGATGAATTCACATATCACAAAGAAGTTTCTCACAAACCTTCTATCAAAGTTTTAATTGAGGATATTTCTTCTATCAGCATAGGCCTCAATGTGATCAAATATAGCCCTTCTCAAGTTCCTCGAAGGCAGTCTTATTCGACTGCTCCATGAAACGTAACTGTAACTCTGTGAAATGTATTCACATATCACAAAGAAGTTTCTGAGAAAGCTTCTTCCTACTTTTTATCTGAGGATATTTCCTT
>NW_012120121.1:130253-160305 GCF_000951035.1 Colobus angolensis palliatus | reverse complement strand
CTGTAACTCTGTGAAATGTATTCACATATCACAAAGAAGTTTCTGAGAAAGCTTCTTCCTACTTTTTATCTGAGGATATTTCCTTTGTCACCTTAAGCTTCATTGCACTAGGAACTGTCCCACTGAAGATTTCAAGAAAACCGTGTTAGCAAACTGATCCCTGAAGAGAAACGTGTAACTGTGTGATTTGTATTCACACATCACAACGCAGTTTCTCCAAAGGCTTCTTTCCAATTTTTATCAGAGGATATTTCCTTTTCACCATAGCCCTCAAATAGCTCCCAAATATCAGTTTGCAGAATCCATGAAGAGAGTGTTAGCAAACTGATATTAGAAGGGAAAGGTGAAATTCTGCCTGATGAATTCACACATCAGAAAGCAATTTCTCAAAAAGATTCTTTCTAGTCATTATCTGAGGATATTTCCTTTTTCACCACAGGCCTCAATGTGCTCCCAAATATCACTTTGCAGATTCCATGACAACAGTGTTAACGAACTGCTTCATGAAGACCAGGTTGTAACTCTGTGAAGTGAATTCACATATCTCAAATAGGTTTCTCACAAAGCTCCTTTCTAGTTTTTATTTGAGGATATTTCCTTTGTCACCGTAAGCTTCATTGCGCTAAGAAATATCCCAATGTAGAATTCAAGAAAACACTATTAGCAAACGGATCCATGGAATGGAAAATGTAACCCTGTGAGTTGCATACACCTGTCACAGTGCAGTTTCTCAGAACATTTCTTTCCAATTTTTTCTCTGAGGACATTTCCTTTTTCACCATAGGTCTCAATGCATTTCCAAATATCACTTTGCAGATTCCACGACAACGGTGTTAGCACACTGCTTCATGAGGTCTAGATTGTAAGTCTGTGAGATGAATTCACATATCACAAAGAAGTTTCTCACAAAATTTCTATCTATGTTTTAATTGAGGATATTACCTCTAACAGCACAGGACACAATGCAATTTAAGGTAGCCCTTCTCAGGTTCCTCAAAGTCATTCTTATTCGACTGCTCCATGAAACATAAGTGTAGCTCTCTGAGATGTATTCACACATCAAGAAGAAGTTTCTAAGAAAGCTTCTTTCACGTTTTTATCTGAGGATATATCCTGTCTCACTGTAAGCTGCATAGCGCGAAGAAGTATCCCATTGCAGATTTCAAGACAACTGTGTTAGCAAACTGATCCCAGAAGAGAAAAGGGTAACTGTGTGAGTTACATTCACACATCACAATGCAGTTTCTCTGAATGATTTTTCCAGTTTTAATCAGAGGATATTTCCTTTTTCACCATAGCCCTCAATGAGCTCCCAAATATTACTTTGCAGAATCCACAAAATCAGTGTTAGCAAACGGCTAATAGAAGGGAAAGTTGAAACTCTGCGTGTTGAATTCACACATCAGAAAGCAGTTTCTAAGAAAGCTTCTTTCTAGTTATTTTCTGAGGATATTTCCTTTTTCACCATAGGCTTCAATGCACTCCCAAATATCACTTTGCAGATTCCACCACAACAGTGTCAGGAAACTGCCTCATGAAAACTGGGTTGTAACTCTGTGAGATGAATTCACATATCACAAATAGGTTTCTCACAAAGCTCCTTTCTAGTATTTATTTGAGGATATTTCCTCTGTCACCATAAGCTTCATTTCGCTAAGGAATATCCCAATGTAGATTTCAAGGAAACACTGTTAGCAAACGGATCCATGGAAAGGAAAGTGTAACTCTGTGAGTTGCATTCACATGTCACAATGCAGTTTCTCAGAATGCTTCTTTCCAGTTTTTATCTGGGGATATTTCCTTTTTCACCATAGCCCTCCATGGGAACCCAAATATCACTTGTCCATTTCCATGAGAACCGTCTTAGCAAATGGCTTCATGAGGAGAAATGTGTAACTCCACGAGATGAATTCACAGATCACAAGGAAGTTTCTCAGAAAGCTTCTTTCCCATTTTTATCAGAGGATTATTTTTGGCCCTATAGCCTTCACTGGGATCTGAAATATCAGTTTTCAGATTCCAGAAAAACAGGGCTGGCCGAAGGCTCCATGAAATTCCGGTGTATCTCAGTGAGTTGAATTCACACAGCACAAAGCAGTTTCTCAAAAAGCGTCTTTTTTGAGCTGAGGTTACCTGTGGTCTCGGAGCGCCACCATGTGTCTTATTGCAGATTCTGCGAAAACACTGTTAGCAGGCTTCTCAATGGAAATGATGAAGTAACTCTGTGAGCTGAGTCACCCACAGCCAAGAAGTTTCTGAGAGGGCTTCTTTGCAGATTTGTCTGAGGATATTTCATTACTCACCATGGTATTCAACGATATCCAAGATATCACTTCTGAGATTCCACAAAATCACTGCAAGGAAACTCCTCCACGAAAGAGTGGTGTAACACTGGGAAATGAATTCACACATCACACAGTAGTTTCTCAGAAAGCTTCATTCCACTTTTTCTTGGAGGATATTTCCTTTGTCCTTCTACTCTTCAAACCCATCCGAATTATCATTTCTCAAAATCGACAAAACAGCTACTAGAAAATGGCTGCACGAAAGAGTGGTGCAACTCTGTGAGAAGACGTCACATATCAGGAAGCAATTTCTCAGAAAGCTTCTTTCACGTCTTTATCGGAGGATAGTTACTTTCTCACTGTAAGCTGCATAGTGCAAAAAAGTATCTCATTGCAGATTTCAAGAAAACTGTGTTAGCAAACTGATCCATAAAGAGAAAAGGATAACTATGTGAGTTGCATTCACACATTGCAATGCAGTTTCTCTGAATGCTTCTTGCCAGTTTTTATCTGAGGATATTTTCTTTTTCACCATGGCCCTCAATGAGCTCCCAAATATCACTTTGCAGAATCCATGAAAACAGTGTTAGCAAACCGCTACTAGAAGGGAAAGGTGAAACTCTGTGTGATGAATCCACATATCATAAAGCAATTTCTCAGAAAGCTTCTTTCTAGTTCTTATCTGAGGATATTTCATTTTTTACCATAGGCCTCAATGCGCTCCCAAATATCACTTTGCAGATTCCACGACAACAGTGTTAGCAAACTGCCCCATGAAGACTAGGTTGTAAATCTGTGAAGTGAATTCACATTTCACAAATAGGTTTCTCAGAAAGCTCCTTTCTAGTTTTTGTTTGAGGATATTTCCTTTGTGATCATAAGCTTCATTGTGCTAAGAAATATCGCAATGTAGATTTGAAGAAAACATTGTTAGCAAACGGATCCATGGAAAGGAAAGTGTAACTATGTGAATTGCATTCACATGTCACAATGCAGTTTCTCAGAACGCTTTTTCCGGTTTTTATCTGAGAATATTTTCTTTTTCTACATTGCCTTCCATGGGCTCCCAAATATCACTTTGCAGAAGAGACGAAAACAGTGTTAGCAAACTGCTACTAGAAGGGAAAGGTGAAACTCTGCGTGACGAAATCACACATCAGAAAGCAATTTCTCAGAAAGCTTCTTTCTAGTTATTATCTGAGGATATTTTCTTTTTCACCAAGGGCTTCAATGCACTATCAAATATCACTTTGCAGATTCCACGACAACAGTGTTAGCAAACTGTCTCATGAAGACTAGGTTGCAACTTAGTGAGATGAATTCACATATCTCAACTAGGTTTCTCAGAAAGCTCCTTTCTAGTTTTTATTTGAGGATATTTCCTTTGTCACTGTAAGCTTCATTGCACTAAGAAATATCCCAATGTCGATTTCAAGAAAACACTGTTAGCAAAGGGATACATGGAAAGGAAAGTGTAACCCTGTGAGTTGCATTCCCCTGTCAGAGTGCAGTTTCTCAGAACACTTCTTTCCAATTTTTTATCTGGGCATATTTACTTTTTCACCAAAGGCCTCAATGCATTTCCAAATATCACTTTGCAGATTCCATGACAATGATGTTAGCAATCTGCTTCATGAGGTCTAGGTTGTAACTCTGAGAGATGAATTAGCATACCACAAAGAAATTTCTCACAAACCTTCTATCAATGTTTTAATTGAGGATATTTCCTCTATCAGCGTAGGCCTCAATGCGATTTAAATTACCCTTCTCAGGTTGCTCAAAGGCAGTCGTATTAGACTGCTCCATGAAACGGAAGTGTAACTCTGTGAGATGTCTTCACACATCACAAACAATTTTCTGAGAAAGCTTCTTTTACGTTTGTATCTGAGGATATTTTCTTTGTCAACATAAGCTTCATTGTGCTAAGGAGTATCTTATTGCAGATTTCAAGAAAACGGTGTTAGCAAACTGATCCATGAAGAGAAAAGTGTAACTGTGTGAGTTGCATTCACATGTCACAATGCAGTTTCTCAGAACGCTTCTTTCCAGTTTTTAACTGAGGATATTTCCTTTTTCACCAGAGGCCTCAATGTGCTCCCAAATATCACTTTGCAGATTCCATGACACCAGTGTTCGCAAACTGCTTCATGAGGTCTATGTTGTAACTCTGTGAGACGAATTCACATATCACAAAGAAGTTTCTCACAAAGCTTCTCTCAAGGTTTTAATTGAGCATATTTCCTCTATCAGCATTGGCCTCAATGTGATGCAATGTAGCCCTTCACAGATTCCTCAAAGGCAGTCTTATTTGACTGCGCCATGAAACGTAAGTGGAACTCTGTGAGACGTATTCACGCATCACAAAGAAGTTTCTGAGAAAGCTTCTTTCTAGTTCTTATCTGAGGATATTTCCTTTTTCACCATAATCTTCATTGTGCTAAGAACTCTCCCAATGGAGATTTCAAGAAAACTGTGTTACCAAACTGATCCCTGAAGAAAAAAGTGTAACTGTGTGAGTTGCATTCACACATCACAATGCAGTTTCTCTGAACGCTTCTTTCCAGCTTTTATCAGAAAATATTTCCTTTTTCACTATAGCCCTCAATGAGCTCCCAAATATCACTTTTCAGAATCCATGAAAACAGTGTTAGCAAACTGCTACTGGAAGGGAAAGGTGAAAGTCTCCGTGATGAATTCACACATCAGAAAGCAATTTCTCAGAAAGCTTCTTTCTAGTTCTTATGTGAGGATATTTCCTTTTTCACCATAGGCCTTGATGCATTCCCAATTATCACTTTGCAGATTCCACGACTACGGTGTTAGCAAACTGTTTCACGAGGTGTATGTTGTAACTCTGTGAGATGAATTCGTATATCACAAAGAAGTTTCTCACAAAGCTTCCATCAAAGTTTTAATTGGAAACTGCAGGTTTCATCGGAAGACATTTCCTTGATCACCACAAGCATCCAGGCGTCATCAAACATCCCTTCACAGATTCTTCAAAGACATAGTTTCAAAACTGGTCAACACACAGTAAGCATGAACTCTGTTAAGTGAATGCACGTACTGAGAGAGTATGTGAGTATGCATTGAGTTATAACTTTCTTCTCATAAGGCACAGTTTGAACATTGTTCCTATAACCGAAAGAGTGATATTCGGAGCACATTGAAATTTATGTCAAGAAGTGAAATGTCATCAAATAAAAAACAGAAAGAAGCACTCAAAGAAACTGCTCTCTGTCACGTCCATTCTTGTAACAGGGTTAAAGCTTACTCTACATTTCCCAGTTTGAAAGTCGGTCTTTGAGGGTTCTCCGAAGGGATAGTAAGTGGCAACCGGAGGCCTGTGTCGAGCAAGGAAATGTCTTCCATCGAAAATTGGAGAGAAGCTTTCTGCGCAACTCTTTTGTGATGTTTGTATTCATCTCATGGAGTTAAATCATCCTTTGGATTGAGCAGTTTGAAATCACTGTTTCTGTGGAATCTGAGAAAGGATATTTGGATATGAGCTTTAGAATATGCTGAAAAAGTAATAACCTCAGAGAGAAAGTAGAAGGAAACTTTCTGTGGAACTGCCTTGTGTCACGTGAATTCCACTCACACAGTTAAGCTTCTCCTTTCATTGAGCAGTATCATAACACTGTTTTTGTTTAGTGCACAAAGGGTTATTCAGGAGTGCTTTGAGACTCACAGTGAGAAAGGAAACCTCTTCAGAAAGAAACTGGAGAGAAGCTTTCTCAGAGGCTGCTCTCTGACGTATGCATTCCACTCACAAAATATACCTTTCTTCTCCTAGAGGATTCTGGAATCTCTTTTGGAGAAAAACCTGCCAAGAGACATTTGGGAGTACAGGGATGGCTATGGTGAAAAAGGGAATATCCTCAGACAAAAACTGGAAAGAAGACTTCTGTGAAACTGCGTTGTGTTTGGTATATTGATTCATCTCGTATAGTTAAAACTTTTCTTATATTATGCAGTTTGGAAACTCCGTCATGCACGGATCCGCGAAGGGATGTTCAGGAGCACATTCAGGCCTACGTTGAAAGAGAAGATATCTTCAGATAAAAACGGGATAGAAGCTTTCTGAGAAACTGTTTTGTGATGTATATATTCCGTTCAGGGAGTTTTACCTCTTTTCTCACAAGGCAGTGTTTGAACACTATTCCTGTTGAAACCGAAAAAGTGATATTTCAGAGCGCATTGAGGACTAAGGCGAATAGTGAAATATACTGAAATAAAATCGAGGAAGAAGCATTCCAAGAATCTGCTCTCTGATATGTGCATTCAATTCACAAAGCTAATGCTTACTCTATGTTGTCCAGTTTTGAAACTCTGTCTTTGAAGGATCTGTGAAGAGATATTTAGTGACACCTGGAGGCTTTTGGTGAGCAAGGAAACGTCTTCCAATGAAACATGGGGAGAAACTTTCTGAGCGACTGCTTTGTGATGTGTGTATTTGTCTCATAGTGATAAACCATTCTTTGGATTGAGCAGCTTGAAATGACTGTTTTTGTGGAATCTGAGGAAGGACATTGGGGAACAATCCTTAGAATATGGAGAAAGAAATATCCTCCGGTGAAATCCAGAAGGAAGCTTTCTCTGAAACTGCTCTGTGTCATCTTAATTCCTCTCACTCAGTTAAGCCTCCCTTTCCACTGAGCAGTTTTCTAACTCAGGGTATGCTTAGCGTGTTACAAAATATTTGGAAGCACTTTGAGGCTTACAGTGGAAAAGGAAATATGTTCAGACCAAAACTGGAAAGAAGCTTTCCGAGGAACTGCTTCATCTCATCTACATTCCAGTGAGAATGTTATACCTCTCTTCTCGTACAGCATCGGGAAATGTCTTTTGGAAGAACAGGTTCCAAGTGATATTCTGGAGCATGTTGATGCCGATGGTGAAAAGGGAAATAGCCTCAGAAAAAACTGGAAAGAAGCTTATTAGGAAACTGCTTTTTGATGTGTGTAATCATCACGCATAGATAAAGCTTTCTTTACATTACACAACTTGGAAACTGCCATGGACTGATCCAGAAGGGACTTCTAGATCCCATTCAGGACTGTGGTGAAAAAGGAAATCTCTTCACATAAAAACTGGAAAGATGGTCTCTGTGAATTTGCTTTTGGCTATGTTTATTCATCTCACAGAGGTGAAGCTTTCATTACATTATACAGCTTGGAAACTCCCTTTTGGATGTATCCGCAAAGGGATATTTGGGATCATATTCGGGCCTATGGTGAAATAGGAAATATAGTCAGATAAAAACTGGAGAGAAGCTTTCTGAGAAACTGCTTGGTGATGTGTGCATTCCACTCAGGGAGTTGTAACTTCCTTCTCATAAGCCACAGTTTCAACACTGTTCCTGGAAAACCAAAAGAGAGATATTCGAAGTGCATTGAAGACTACGGCAAAAAGTGAAATGTCGTCCAATAAGAAACAGAAAGAAGCACTTGAAGAAACTGCTCTCTGACATGTCCATTATTTTCACAGGGTTAAAGCTTACTCTACGTTTCCCAGTTTGAAAGTCGGTCTTTGAGGGTTCTGTGAGGGATAGTAAGTGGCAACTGGAGGCCTGTGTCAAACAAGGAAATGTCTTCCATCGAACATTGGAGAGAAACTTTATGCACAACTATTTTGTGAAGTTTGTGCTCATCTCTTAGAGTTAAATCATGCTTTGGATTGAGTAGTTTGAAATCCCTGTTTCTGTGGAATCTGAGAAAGGACATTTGGAAACGTCCTTTAGAATATGCTGAAAAAGAAATAACCTCAGAGAGAAACCAAAAGGAAGCTTTCTGTGAAACTGCTCTGTCACGTGAATTCTGCTCACAGAGTTACGCTTCTCTTTTCTTTGAGCAGTATCATAACACTGTTTTTGTTTAGTCTGCAAAGGGATATTCAGGAGTGCTTTGATGCTTATGGTAAGAAAGGACACGTCTCCAGATATAAACTGGAGAGAAGCTTTCGGAGGAGCTGCTTTGTGACTTGTGCATTCCACTCACAGAATTCCACTCACAGAATGACATGTGCATTCCACTCACCTTTCTTCTCCTAGAGGATTCCGGAATCCCTTTTGGAGTAAATGCTACCAAGAAACATTCAGGAGTATAGGGATGGCTATGGTGAAAAAGGAAATATCCTCAGACCAATACTGGAAAGAAGATTTCTGTGAAACTGCTTTGTGTTAAATGTATTTATTCATGTCGCATAGTTAAAACTTTTCTTATATTACTCAGTTTGGAAACTTCGTCATGCACGGATCAACGAAGGGACATTCGGGAGCACATTGAAGCATATGGTGAAAGAGAAGATATCTTCAGATAAAAAGTGGATTGAAGCTTTCTGAGAAACGACTGTTTGATGTATGCATTCCACTCAGGTAGTTATACTTCTTTTCTCACAAGGCAGTGTTTGAACACTGTTCTTTTGAAATAAAAAAAGTGATATTTCGGAGCGCATTGAGGACTATGACGAATAGTGAAATATACTGAAATAAAATCGAAGAAGAAGCGTTCCAGGAATCTGCTCTCTGATATGTGCATTCCCTTCACAGAGTTAATGCTTACTCTATGTTGACCAGTTTCAAAACTCTGTCTTTGACGTATCTGTAAAGGGGTATTTAGTGACACCTGGAGGCTTGTGGTGAGCAAGGAAACGTCTTCCGATGAAACCTGCAGAGAAACTTTGTGAGCAACAGCTTTGCGATATGTGTATTAGTCTCATAGAGTTAAACCATTCTTTGAATTAAACAGCTTGAAATCACTTTTCTTGTGAAGTCTGAGGAAGGACCTTTGGGAACGATACCTAGAATATGGAGAAAGAAGTATCCTCAGGTAAAATCCAAAAGTAGCTTTCTGTGAATCTGCTCTGTGTTATCTTAATACCTCTCACTCAGTTAATTCTCCCTTTTCATTGAGCAGTTTTATAACCCTGCATATGTTTAGCATGTGATGCGATATTCGGGAGCACATTGAGCCTTACAGTGAAAAAAGAAATATGTTCAGACCAAAACTGGAGAGAAGCTTTCAAGGAACTTCTTTGTCTTATGTTCATTCCAGTCAGAGTGTTATACATCCTTCTCATACAGCGTCGGGGAAACCCTTTTGGGGGAAGAGGTACCAAGTGATATTCGGGAGCATGTTGATGCCAATGGTGAAAGGGGAAACAATCACAGAGAGAAACTGGAAAGAAGCTTTGTAGGAAACTACTCTTTGATATGTGCAATCATTTCACATAGATAAAGCTTTCTTTAACTTAAACAACTTGAAAACTGTCATGGACGGATCCAGGAAGGGACCTTCGGGAGCACATTAAGGACTCTGGTGAAAAAGGGAATCTCTTCACATAAAAACTGGAAAGAAGGTTTCTGTGAATCTGCTTTTTGCTATGTTTATTCATCTCACAGAGATGAAGCTTTGTTTATATTATGCAGCTTGGAAACACCCTCTTGAATGGATCCGCGAAAGGGTATTTGGGATCATATTCGGGCCTACGGTGAAATAGGAAATATAGTCAGATCAAAACGGGAGAGAAGCTTTCTGAGAAACTGCTTGGTGACGTGTGCATTTCACTCACGGAGTTATAAGTTTCTTCTCATAAGGCACAATGTGAACACTGTTCCAATAAAATGAAAATAGTGATATTCGAAGCACACTGACTACTATGGCAAAATCGAAATGTCCAATAAAAAAAAGAAAGAAGCACTCAAAGAAACTGCTCTCTGACAGATTTTTACACAGGGTAAAAGCTTACTCTACATTTCCCAGTTTGAAAGTCGTGTTTGAGGGTTCTGCGAAGGGATAGTAAGTGGCAACCGGATGCTGCTGTCGAGCAAGAAAATGTCTTCCAGCGAATATTTGAGAGAAGCTCTCTGTGCAACTCTTTTGTGAAGTTTGTGCTCATCTCATAGTTAAATCAGTCTTGGATTGAGTAGTTTGAAATCACTGTTTCTATGGAATCTGACAAAGGACATTTGCAAATGCTCTTTAGAATATCCTGAAAAAGAAATAACCTCAGAAAGAAACCAGAAGGAAGCTTTCTGCAAAACTCCTCTGTGTCACGTGAATTCCGCTCACACAGTTAAGCATGTCTCTTAATTGAGCAGTATCATAATACTGTTTTTGTTTACTCTTCAACGCAATATTCAGGAGTGCTTTGAGGCTTATGGTGAGAAAGGAAACGTCTTCAGATAGAAACTGTAGAGAAGGTTTCTGAGGAGCTGATTTCTGACGTGGGCATTCCACTCACAGAATTCCACTCACAGAATGACGTGTGCATTGCACTCACCTTTCTTCTCCTAGAGGATTCCGGAATCCCTTTTGGAGAAAAAGCTACCAAGAGACATTCGGGAGTATACAGATGGCTATGGTGAAAAAGGAAATATCCTCAGGAAAAAACTGCAAAGAATATTTCTGTAAAACTGCTTTGTTTTAGATATTTTTATTCATCTCGCATAGTTAAAACTTTTCATATTTTACGCAGTTTGGAACCTCTGTCTTGCAGGGATCTGGGAAGGGATATTCGGGAGCACATTCAGGCCTACAGTGAAAGAGGAGATAAAGAGTGCATAGAAGTTTCTGAGAAACCACTTTGTGATGTATGCATTCCACTCAGAGAGTTATAACTCTTTTCTCACAAGGCAGTGTTTGTACACTCTTTCTGTCAAAACAAAAAGTTATGTATCAGCACGCATTGAGGACTATAGCCAATAGTGAAATATACAGAAATAAAATCGAGGAAGAAGCGTTCCAAGAATGTGCTCTCTGATATATGCGTTCACTTCACAGAGTTAATGCTTACTCTATGTTGCCCAGTTTTGAAACTCTGCCTTTGAAGGATCTGTGAAGGGATATTTAGTGATGCCCAGAGGCTTGTGGTGAGCAAGGAAAAGTCTTGCAATGAAAATTCTAGAGAAACTGTCTGAAAAACTGCTTTGTGATGTGTGTATTCGTCACATGGATTTAAACCATTCTGTGGATTCAGCAGCTTGAAATCACTGTTTTTGTGGAATCTGAGGAAGTACCTTTGGGAACGGTGCCTAGAATATGGAGAAAGAAGTATCCTCAGGTAAAATCCAAAAGGTAGCTTTCGGTGAAACTGCTCTCTGTCATCTTAATTCCTCTCATTCAGTTAAGCTTTTCTTTTCATTGAGCAGTTTAATATCCCTGTGTGTGTTTAGAGGGTGATGTGGTATTCGGGAGCACTGAGAGGCCTACGGTGAAAAAGGAAATATGTTCAGACCGAAACTGCAGAGAAGCTTACCGACGAACTGCTTTGTCACATTTGCTTTGCAGTCAGAGTGTTATACGTCTCTTCTCATAGAACATCAGGGAAACTCTTTCAGAGGAACAGGTACCAAGTTATATTCGGGAGCATATTGATGCTGAAGGTGAAAAGGGAAATAGCCTCAGGCTAAAACTAAAAAAAATTTCTAGGAAACTACTCTGTGACATGTGTAATCATCTCACATAGATAATGCTTTCTTTACATTACGCAGCTTGGAAACTGTCATGGACGGATACACGAAGGGACCTTCGGGAGCATTTTGTGGACAAGGTTGAAAAACGCAGTATCTTCAGATAAAAACGGGAAAGAAGCTTTCTGTGAATCAGCTTTTTGCTATGTTTACACAGCTTTTTGCCTACAGTGAAATAGGAAATTTAGTCAGATCAAAACGGGAGAGAAGCGTTCTGAGAAACTGCTTGGTGACGTGTGCATTCCACTCAGGGAGTTATAGCTTTCTTCTCATAAGGCACAATTTGAACACGGTTACTGTAAAAACAAAAGAGTGATATACGGAGTTCATTAAAGACTATGGCAAAATTGAAATATCCAATAAAAAACAGAAAGAAGCACTCGAGGAAACTGCTCTCTGAAATGTGGATTTTTACACAGGGAAAAAGCTTACACTACATTTCCCAGTTTGAAAGTCAGTCTTTGTGGGTTCTGCAAAGGGATAGTAAGTGGCAACTGGAGGCCTGTGTCGAGCAAGGAAATGTCTTCCATCGAATATATGAGAGAAGTTTTCTGTGCAACTCTTTTGTGAAGCTTGCGCTCATCTCATAGAGTTAAATCATTCTTTGGAATGAGTAGTTTGAAATCACTGTTTCTGTGGAATCTGAGAATGGACATCTGGAAACTCTATTTAGAATATTCTGAAAAAGAAATAACGTCAGATAGAAACCAGAAGGAAGCTTTCTGTGAAACAGCTCTGTGTCACCTAAATTATGCTCACACAGTTTAGCTTCTCTTTTCATTGAGCAGTATCATAACACTGTTTTTGTTTAGTCTGTGAAGGGATATTCAGGAGTACTTGAGTCTTATGGTGAGAAAGGAAACGTCTTCAGATAGAAACTGGAGAGAAGCTTTCTGAGGAGCTGCTTTATGACGTGTGAATTCCACTCACAGAATTCCACTGACAGACTAACGTGTGCATTCCACTTACAGAATGACGTGTGCATTCTACTCACCGTTCTTCTCCTAGAGGATTCTGGAGTCCATTTTAGAGGAAAAGCTGCCAAAGGACCTTTGGGAGTACAGGGATGGCTACGGTGAAAAAGGAAATATCCTCAGGCAAAAAGTGGAAAGAAGATTTCTGTGAAACTGCTTTGTGTTAGATATATTTATTCATCTCGAATAGTTAAAACTTTTCTTACATTAAGCACTTTGGAAATTCCGTCATGCACGGATCCATGAAGGGACATTCGGGATCACATTCAGGCCTCGTTGAAATAGGGGATATCTTCAGATAAAAAGTGGAGAGAAGCTTTCTGTGAAACATCTTTGTGATGTATGCATTACACTCAGGGATTTATTCCTCTTTTCTCACAAGGCAGTGTTTGAACCCCGTTTCTGTGAAACTGAAAAGGTGATAATTTGGAGCGCATTGAGGACTATAGCCAATAGTGAAATAAACTGAAATAAAATCAATGAGGAGACATTCCAAGAATCTGCTCTCTGATATGTGCATACACTTTACAGAGTTAATGCTTATTCTATGTTGCCCAGTTTCAAAACTATGTCTTTGGAGAATCTCTGAAGGGATATTTAGTGACACCTGGAGGTTTGTGGTGAGCAAGGAAATGCCTTCCGATGAAACCTGCAGAGAAACTTTCTGAGCATTTGCTTTGCGATGTGTGAATTTGTCTCGTAGAGTTAAACCGTTCTTTGGATTGAACAGCTTGAAATCACTGTTTTTGTGGAATGTGAGGAAGGACATGTGGGAACCATCTTTAGAACATGGAGAAAGAAATATCCTCAGGTAAAATCCAGAAGGAAGCTTTCTGTGAAACTGCTCTGTGTGGTCTTAATGGCTCTCACTCAGTTAAGCCCCCCTTTTCATTGAGCAGTTTTCTAACCCTGTGTATGCTTAGCATGTGACAGGATATTCGGGAGCACTTTGAGGCTTACAGTGAGAAAGGAAATATGTTCAGACCAAAACTGGAGAGAAGCTTTCCGAGGAACTGCCTTGTGACCTGTGGATTCCGCTCACAGTGTTATACCTCTCTTCTCATACAGCGTCGGGGAAACCCTCTTGGGAACACAGGTACCAAGTGATATTCGGGAGCATGTTCATGCCGATGGTGAAAAGGGAAAGAGTCTCAGATTAAAACTGGAAAAAGCTTTCTAGGAAACTACTCTGTGACATGTGTAATCATCTCATATAGATAATGCTTTCTTTACATTACGCAGCTTCTCAACTCTCATGGACGTATCCACGAAGGGACTTTTGGGAGCACTTTGTGGACTATGGTGAAAAACGAAATATCTTCAGATAAAAACGGGAAAGAAGCTTTCTGCAAATCTGCTTTTTGCTATATTTATTCATCTCACAGAGATGAAGTTTTCTTTGCATTACATGGCTTGGAAACTCCCTCGTGGATGGATCCGTGAAGGGATATTTGAGATCACATTCAGGCCTATGGTGAAATAGGAAATACAGTCAGATCAAAACGGGAGAGAAGCTTTCAGAGAAACTGCTTGGTGACGTTTACATTCCACTCAGGGAGTTATAGCTTTCTTCTCATAAGGCACAATTTGAACACTGTTTCTGTAAAACCAAAAGAGTGATATTCGGAGCACATTGAACACTATGGCAAAATTGAAATGCCCAGTAAAAATCAAAAAGCAGCATTCGAAGAAACTACTGTCTGACACATGCATTTTAAACAGAGTTGAAGCTCACTCTACATTTCTCAGTTTGAAATTTTGTCTTTGAAGGTTCTTCGAAGGGATATTATGTGACTACTGGAGGCCTGTGTTGATCACGGAAATGTCTTCCATCGAATATTTTAGAGAAATTTTTGCACAACTCTTTTGTGAAATTTGTGCTCATCTCATAGAGTTAAATCACTCTTTGGATTGAGTAGTTTCAAATCGCTCTTTCTGTGGAATCTGAGAAAGAATATTTGGAAACATGCTTTAGAATATCCTGAACAAGAAATAACATCAGAGAGAAACCAGAAGGAAGCTTTCTGTGAAACTTCTCTGTGTCACGTGAATTCCGCTCACACAGCTAAGCTTCTCTTTTCATTGAGCAGTATCATAACACTGTTTTTGTTTAGTCTGCGAAGATATATTCTGGAGTGCTTTGAAGCTTACGGTAAGAAAGGAAAAGTCATCAAATAGAAACTGGAGAAAAGATTTCTGAGGAGCTGCTTTGTGATGTGTGCAATCCACTCACAGAATTCCACTCACAGAATGACGTGTGCATTCCAGTCACAGAATGACGTGTGCATTGAACTCAACTTTCTTCTCCCATGGGATTCTGGAATGCCTTTTGGAGAAAAAGCTTCCAAGAGACATTCGGGAGTATAGGGATACCTATGGTGAAAAAGGAAATATCCTCAGACAAAAAATGGAAACAAGATTTCTGTTAAACTGCTTTGTGTTAGATATATTTATTCTTCTCACATAGTTAAAACATTTCTTATATTACACCGTTTGAAAACTCCATCATGCATGGATCCACAAAAGGACATTCGGGAGCACATTCAGGCCTACGTTGAAAGAGGAGATATCTTCAGATAAAAAGTGGAGAGAAGCTTTCTGAGAAACGACTTTGTGATGTATGCATTCCACTCAGGGAGTTGTACCTCTTTTCTCACAAGGCAGTGTTTGAACATTGTTCCTGTGAAAATGAAAAAGTGATATTTCAGAGCGCTTTGAGGATTATGGTGAATAGTGAAATATACTGAAATAAAATCGAGGAAGAAGCGATCCAAGCATCTGCTCTGTGATATTTGCATTCACTTCAGAAAACTAATGCTTACTCTATGTTGCCCAGTTTTGAACTCTGTCTTTGAAGGATCTGTGAAGGGATATTTAGTGACACCCACAGGCTTGTGGTGAGCAAGGAAACGTCTTCCACTGAAACCTGCAGATAAGCTTTCTGAGCAACTGCTTTGCAATGTGTGTATTTGTCTCATAGACATAAACCGTTCTTTGGATTGAACACCTTGAAATCACTGTTTTTGTGGAATCTGAGGAAGGACATGTGGGAACAATCCTTAGAACTTGGAAAAAGAAATAGCCTCAGGTAAAACACAGAAGGAAATTATCTGTGAAACTGCTCCATGTCGTCTTAATGGCTCTCACTCAGATAAGCCCCTCTTTTCACTGAGCAGTTTTCTAACCCTGTGTATCCTTAGCGTGTGATGGGATATTCCGGAGCACTTTGAGGCTTACAGTGAAAAAGGAAATGTGTCCAGACCAAATCTGGAGAGAAGCTTCCCCAGGAACTGCCTTGTGACCTGTTCATTCCACTCACAGTGTTATACTTCTCTTCTCATAAAGCCTCGGGGAAAGCCTTTTGGAGAAACAGGTACTAAGTGATATTAGAGAGCATGTTGGTGCCTATGGTGGAAAGGGAAATAACCTCATACTAAAACTGGAAAAAGCTTTCTAGGAAACTACTCTGTGATATGTGTAATCATCCCACATAGATAATGCTTTCTTTACATTACACAGCTTGGAAACTGTCATGGACAGATCCACGAAGGGACCTTTGGGAGCACTTTGAGGACTAGGGTGAAAAACGAAATATCTTCAGAAAAAGAGGGAAAGAAGCTTTCTGTGAATCTGCTTTTTGCTGTGTTTATTCATCTAACATAGATGAAGCGTTCTTGACATTACACATCTTGGAAACTCCCTCGTGGATGGATCCGTGAAGGGATATTTGGGATCACATTCAGGTCTATAGTGAAATAGGAGATACAATCAGATCAAAACGAGAGAGAAGCTTTCTGAGAAACTGTTTGGTGACGTGTGCATTCCACTCAGGGAGTTATAACTTTCTTCTCATAAGGCACAATTTGAACACTGTTCGTGTAAAACCAAAAGAGTGATATTCGGAGCACATTCAAGACTGTGGCAAAATCGAAATGTGCAATAAAAACCAGAAAGAAACACTCGAAGAAACAGCTCTCTGACATGTCGATTTTTACACAGGGTTAAAGCTTACTCTACATTTTCCATTTTGAAAGTTGGTGTTTGAGGGATCTGCGAAGGGATAATAAGTGGCAACAGAAGGCCTGTATCAAGGAAGGAAATGTCTTCCATCGAATATTTGAGAGAAGCTTTCTGCGCAACTCTTTTGTGAAGTTTCTGCTCATCTCATAGAGTTAAATCATTCTTTGGATTGAGTATTTTGAAATCACTCTATCTGTGTAATCTGCGAAAGGACATTTGGAAACGCTCTTTAGAATATCCTGAAAAAGAAATAACCTCAGAGAGAAAGCAGAAGGAAGGTTTCTTGAAACTGCTCTGTCTCGTGAGTTCCGCTCACACAGTTAAGCTTCTCTTTTCATTGACCAGTATTATAACACTGTTTTTGTTTAGTCGGAGAAGAGATATTCAGGAGTGCTTTGAGGCTTACAGTGAGAAAGGAAACGTCTTCAGATAGAAACTGGAGAGATGATTCTGAGGAGTTGCTTTGTGACTTGTGCATTCCCCTCACCTTTATTCTCCTAGAGGATTCCGTAATTCCTTTTGGAGAAGAAGATACCAAGAGGCATTTGGGAGTATAGAGATGGCTATGGTGAAAAAGGAAATATCCTCAGACAAAAACTGAAAGAAGATTTCTGTGAAACTGCTTTGTGTTAGATATATTTATTCTTCTAGAATAGTTAAAACTTCTCTTATATTATACAGTTTGGAAACTCCATCATGCACGCATACGCAAAGGGGCATTCGGGAAAAAATTCAGGCCTACTGTGAAAGAGGAGATATCTTCAGATAAAAAGTGAAGAGAAGGTTTTTGAGAAACGACTTTGTGATGTATGCATTCCACTAAGGGAGTTATACCTCTTTTCTCACAAGGCAGTGTTTGAACATTGTTTCTGTGAAACCGAAAAAGTGATTTTTCAGAGCGCATTGAGGACTGTGGCAAAGAGTGAAATATACTGAAATAAAATCGAGGAGGAGTACTTCCAACAATCTGCTCTCTGATATGTGCATTTACTTCACAAAGATAATGCTTCCTCTATGTTGCCCAGTTTCGAAACTCTGTCTTTGAAGGATCTGTGAAGGAATATTTAGGGACGCCCACAGGTTTGTGGTGAGCAAGGAAACGTCTTCTGGTGAAACCTACAGCAAAGCTTCCTGAGCAATTGATTTGTGATGTGTGTATTTGTCGCATTGAATAAAACCGTTCTTTGGATTGAACAGCTTGAAATCACTGTTTTGGTGGAATATGAGGAAGTACATTTGGGAACGATCCTTAGAACATGGAGAAAGAAATATCAGCAGGTAAAATCCAGAAGGAAGCTTTCTGTGAAACTGCTCTGCGTCGTCTTAATGGCTCTCACTCAGTTAAGCCATTCCTTTCAAAGAGCAGTTTTCTAAAAGTGTGTATCCTTAGCATGTGACAGGATATTAGGGAGCACTTTGAGACTTACAGTGAAAAAGGAAATCTGTTCAGACCAAACCTTGAGAGAATCATTCCGAGGGACTGCCTTGTGACTTCTGCATTCCACTCACAGTGTTATACCTCCCTTCTCATACAAGGTCGGGGAAACCCTTTTGGAGAAACAGGTACCAAGTGATATTCGAGAGAATGTTGGTGCCGAGGGTTAAAAGGGAAATATCCTCAGACTAAAACTGGAAAAAGTTTTCTAGGAAACTACTCTGTGATATGTGTAAACATCTCACATAGATAATGCTTTCTTTACATTACGAAGCTTGGAAAATGTCATGGACATATCCACGAAGGGACATTCGGGAGGACTTTGAGGAATATGGTGAAAAACGAAATATCTTCAGAAAAAAAGGGAAAGAAGCTTTCTGTAAATCTGCTTTTTGCTATGTTTATTCATGTCACATAGATGAAGCTTTCTTTACGTTATACAGAATGGAAAATCCCTCATGGATGGATCTGCGAAGGGATATTTGGGATCACATTCGGGCCTATAGTGAAATAGGAAATATGTCAGATCAAAACAAGAGTGAAGCTTTCTGAGAAACTGCTTGGTGACGTGTACATTCCACTCAGGGCGTTGGAACTTTCTTCTCATAAGACACAATTTCAACACGGTTCCTGTAAAACCAAAAGAGTGATATTCGGCGCACATTGAAGACTATGGCAACACGGAAATGTCCAATAAAAAACAGAAAGAAACACTCGAACAAACTGCCCTTTGACATGTCCGCTTTTACACAGGGTTAAAGCTTACTCTACATTTCCCAGTTTGAAAGTCGGTCTTTGAGGGTTCTGCAAAGGGAGAGTAATTGGCAACTGGAGGCCTGTGTTGAGCAGGGAAATGTCTTCCATCGAATATTTGAGAGAGGTTTTTGGCGCAACTCTTTTTTGAAGTTTGTGCTCATCTCATAGAGTTAAATCATTCTTTGAATTGAGTAGTTTGAAATCACTGTTTCTGTGGAATCTGAATAAGGACATTTGGAAACTCTCTTTAGAATATCCTGAAAAAGAAATAACCTCAGAGAGAAACCAGAAGGAAGTATTTGGTGAAACTGCTCTGTGTCACGTGAATTCTGCTCACACAGTTAAGCTTCTCTTTTCATTCATCACTATCATAACACATTTTAGTTCAGTCTGCGAAGGGATATTCAGGGGCACTTTGAGGCTTATGGTGAGAAAGGAAACGTCTTCAGAGAGAAACTGGAGAGAAGCTTTGTGTGTAGCTGCTTTGTGATGTGTGCATTCCACTCACAGAATTCCACTCACAGAATGACGTGTGCATTCCACTCACAGATTGAGGTGTGCATTGCACTCACCTTTCCTCTCCTAGAGGATTCCGGAATCCGTTTTGGAGAAGAAGCTACCAAGAGACATTCGGGAGTATAGGGATGGCTATGGTGAAAAAGGATATATCCTCAGACAAAAACTGTAAGAGGATTTCTGTGAAACTGCTTTGTGGTAGATATATTTATTCTTCTCGAATAGTTAAAACTTCACTTATATTACACAGTTTGGAAACTCCATCGTGCACGGATCCGTGAAGGAATATTTGGGAAAAAATTCAGGCCTACGGTGAAAGAGGAGATATCTTCAGATAAAAGGTGGAGAGAAGGTATTTGAGAAACGACTTTGTGATGTCTGCTTTCCACTCTGGGAGTTATACATCTTTTCTCACAAGTCAGTGTTTGAACAGTGTTCCTGGGAAACCGAAAAAGTTATTTTTCGGAGCACATTGAGGACTATGGCGAATAATGAAATATATTGAAAGAAAATCGAGGAAGATTCGCTCCAAGAATCTGCTCTCTGATATGTGCATTCACTTCACAGAGTTAATGCTTACTCTATGTTGCCCTGTTTTGAATCTCTGTCTTTGAAAAATCTGTGAAGAGTATTTACTGACGCCCAGAGGCTTGTGGAGCAAGGAAACGTCTTCCGATGAAACCTGCAGAGAAACTTTCTGAGCAACTGCTTTGTGATGTGTGTATTCGTGTCATAGAGTTAAACCGTTCTTTGGTTTGAGCAGCTGGAAATCACTGTTTTTGTGGAATCTGAGGAAGGACATTTGGGAACGATTCTTAGAACATGGAAAAGAAATATACTCAGGTAAAATCCAGAAGGAAGCACTCTATGAAACTGCTCTGTGTTATCTTAATGACTGTCACTCAGATAAGCCCCTCTTTTCTTTGAGCAGTATTCTAACCCTGTGTATGCTTAGCATGTGACGGGATATTCGGGAGCACTTTGAGGGTTACGGTGAAAAAGGAAATATGTTCAGACCAAAACTGGAGAGAAGCTTTCCAAGGAACTATCTAGTGAAGTCCGCATTCCACTCACAGTGTTATACCTCTCTTCTCATACAGCATCGGGGAAAACATTTTGGAGAAACAGGTACCAAGCCTTATTCAGGAGCATGTTGGTGCCGATGGTGAAAAGGGAAATAGCCTCAGACTAAAACTGGAAATATCTTTCTAGGAAACTACTCTGTGATATGTGCAATCACCTCACATAGATAATGCTTTCTTCACATTACGCAGCTTGAAAACTGTTGTGGACCATTCCACCAAGGGACATTTGGGAGCATTTTGAGGACTACGTTGAAAAACGAAATATCTTCCGATTAGAATGGGAAAGAAGCTTTCTGTGAATCTGCTTTTTGCTATGTTTATTCATCTCATATAAATGAAGCTTTCTTTACATTACACAGCTTGGAAACTCCCTCGTGGATGGATCCACGAAGGGATATTTGGGATCACATTTGGGCCTATAGTGAAATAGGAAATTTGGTCAGATCAAAACGGGAGAGAAGCTTTCTGAGAAACTGCTTGGTGACGTGTGCATTCCACTCATGGAGTTATAACTTTCTTCTCATAAGGCACAATTTGAACACTGTTCCTGTGAATCCAAAAGTCTGATATTCGGAGCACATTGAAGACTATGGGAAAATTGAAATGTCCATAAAAAACAGAAGGAAGCACTCGAAGAAACTGCTCTCTGACATGTCTATTTTCACAGAAGTTAAAACTTACTCTACATTTCCCAGTTTGAAAGTCGGTCTTTGAGCGTTCTGCGAAGGGAGAGTAAGTGGCAACTGGAGGCCTGTGTCGAGCAAGGAAATGTCTTCCATCGAATATTTCAGAGAAGCTTTGTGCGCAGCTCCTTTGTGAGGTTTGTGCTCATCTCATAGAGTTAAATCATTCTTTGGATTGAGTAGTTTGAAATCACTGTTTCTGTGGAATCTGAGGAAGGACATTTGGAAACACTCTTTAGAATATCCTGAAAAAGAAATAACCTCAGAGAGAAAGCAGAAGGAAGCTTTCTGTGACACTGCTCTGTGTCACCAGAATTCCGCTCACACAGTTAAGCTTCTCTTTTCATTGAGCAGTATCATAACATTGTTTTTGTTTAGTCTGCGGAGGGACATTCAGGAGTGCTTTGAGGCTTATGGTGAGAAAGGAAACTTCTTCAGAGAGAAATTGGAGAGAAGCGTTCTGAAGAGCTGCTATGTGACATGTGCATTCCACTCACAGAATGACGTGTGCATTCCACTCACCTTTCTTCCCCTAGCGGATCCAGAATACCTTTAGGAGAAGAAGCTACCCAGAGACATTTGGGAGTATACGGATGGCTATGGTGGAAAAGGAAATATCCTCACACAAAAACTGGAAAGAAGATTTCTGTGAGACTGCTTTGTGTTAGATACATTTATTCATCTCACAGAGTTAAAACTTTTCTTATATTATGCAGTTTGTAAATTCCGTCATGCATGGATGCGTGAAGGGACATTCGGGAGCACATTCAGGCCTACAGTGAAAGAGGAGATATGTTCAGATAAAAAGTGGGGAGAAGTTTTTTGAGAAAAGAGGTGTGATGTATGCATTCCACTCAGGGAATCATACCTCTTTTCTCACAATGCAGTGTTTAAACACCATTCCTGTGAAACCGTAATGGTGACATTTCGGAGTGCATTGAGGACTATGGCGAATAGTGAAATATACTGAAATAAAATTGAGGAAGAAGCGTTCCAAGAATCTGCTCTCTGATATGTGCATTCACTTCACAGAGTTAAACCTTCCTCTATGTTGCCCAGTTTTGAAACTCTGTCTTTGAAGGATCTGTGAAGGGATATTTAGTGATGCCTGGAGGTTTTTGGTGAGCAAGGAAACGTCTTCTGATGAAACCTGCAGGGAAACATTCTGAGCAACTGCTTTGTGATGTGTGTATTCCTCTCGTGGAGTTAAACTGTTCTTTGGATTGAACAGCTTGAAATCACTGTTTTTGTTTAATCTGAGGAAGGACATTTGGGAATGATCCTTAGAATATGGAGAAAGAAATATCCACAGGGAAAATCAAGAAGGAAGCTTTCTGTGAAACTGCTCTGTGTCGTCTTAATGGCTCTCACTCAGTTAAGCCCCTCTTTTCATTGAGCAGTTTTCTAACCCAGTGTATGCTTAGTGTGTTATGGGATATTCGGGACACTTTGAGGCTTGCGGTGAAAGAGGAAGTATGTTCAGACCAAAAATGGAGAGAAGCTTCCAAGGAACTGCCTTGTGAGGTGTGTATTCCACTCACAGTGTTATACCTCTCTTCTCATACATCGTTGGGGAAACCCTTTTGGAGAAAAAGGTACCAATTGATATTCGGGAGAATATTGATGCCAATGGTGAAAATGGAAATAGCCTCAGATTAAACCTGAAAAAAGGTTTCTAGGAAACTACTTTGAGGTATGTGTAATCATCTCACATAGATAATGCTTTCTTTATGTTACACAGCTTGGAAACTGTCATGGATGGATCCATGAAGAGACCTTCGGGAGCACCTGGAGGACTCTGTTGAAAATCGAAATATCTTCAGATAAAAACAGGAAAGAAGCTTTCCGTGAATCCGGGTTTTGCCACGTTTATTCATCTCACATAGATGAAGCTTTCTTTACACATTACACAGCTTGGAAACTTCCTCGTGGGTGGATCCACGAAGGGATATTTGGGATCACATTCGGGCCTACTGTGAAATAGGAAATATAGTCAGATCAAAATGGGAGAGAAGCTTTCTAAGCAACTGCTTGGTGACGTGTGCATTCCACTCACGGAGTTATAACTTTCTTCTCATCAGGCACAATTTGAACACTATTCCTGTAAATCCAAAAGACTGATGTTCGGAGCACATTGAAGACTACGGCAAAATTGAAATGTCCATAAAAAACAGAAAAAAGCCCTCCATGAAACTGCTCTGTGACATGTCCATTTTCACAGAAGTTAAAGCTTACTCTACATTTCCCAGTTTGAAAGTTGGTCCTTGAGGGTTCTGCAAAGGGATATTAAGTGGCAACCAGAGGCCTGTGTCGAGCAAGAAAATGTCTTCCATCCAATATTTGAGAGAAGCTTTCTGCGCAACTCTTTAGTGAAGATTGTGCTCATCTCATAGAGTTAAATCATTCTTTGGATTGAATAGTTTGAAATCACTGTTTCTGTGGAATATGGGAAAGTACATTTGGAAATGCTCTTTAGAACATCCTGAAAAAGAAATAACCTCAGAGAGAAACCAGAAGGAAGTTTTCTGTGAAACTGCTCTGTGTCACGTGAATTCCACTCACACAGTTAAGCCTTTCTTTCCACTGAGCAGTATCATAACACTGTTTTTGTTTAGTCTGTGAAGGGATATTGAGGAGCACTTTGAGGCTTATGGTGAGAAAGGAAACCTCTTCAGATAGAAACTGCAGGGAAGCTTTCTGAGGAGCTGTTTTGTGATGTGTACATTCCACTCACAGAATTCAACTCACAGAATGATGTGTGCATTCCATTCACAGAATGACGTGTGCATTCCACTCACCTATGTTCTCCTAGAGGATTCTGGAATCCCCTTTGGAGAAAAAGCTCCCAAGAGACTTTCGGGAGTATAGGGATGGCTATGGTGAAAAAGGAAATATCCTCAGACAAAAAACTGGAAAGAAAATTTCTGTGACACTGCTTTGTGTTAGATGTATTTATTCATCTCACATAGTTAAAACTTTTCTTATATTACGCAGTTTGGAAACTCTGTCACGCACGGATCTGCAAAGGAACATTTGGGAGCACATTCAGGACTACGGTGAAAGAGGAGATATCTTCAGAAGAAAGTGGAGAGAAGCTTTCTGAGGAACGACTTTGCGATATATGCATTCCACTCAGGGAGATTTTCCTCTTTTCTCACAAGGCAGTGTTTGAGAACTGTTCCTGTGAAACCGAAAAAGTGATATTTCAGAGTGCATTGAGGACTATGGCGAATAGTGAATTATACTGAAATAAAATTAAGGAAGAAGCATTCGAAGAATCTGCTCTCCAATATGTGCATTCACTTCATAGACTTCATGCTTACTCTATGTTTCCCACTTTCAAAACTCTGTCTTTGAAAGATCTTTGAAGGGATATTTAGTGATGATCAGAGGCTTGTGGCGAGCAAGGTGACGTCTTACGATGAAACCTGCAGAGAAACTCTCTGAGCAAGTGGTTTCCGATGTGTGTAATCGTCTCATAGAGTTAAACCATTCTTTGGATTGAACAGCTTGAAATCACTGTTTTTGTGAAATCTGAGGAAGGACATTTGGGAACGTTCCTTAGAACATGGAGAAAGAAATATCCTCAGGTAAATTCGAGAAGGAAGCTTTCTGTGAAACAGCTCTGTGTCATCTTAGTTGCTCTCACTCAGATAAGCCCCTCTTTTCATTGAGCAGTTTTCTAACTCTGTGTATGCTTTGTGTGTGGTGGGATATTCAGGAGCACTTTGAGGCTTATGATGAAAAGAATATCTGTTCAGATGAAAACTGGAGAGAAGCTTTCCAAGGAACTGCCTTGTGATGTGTGCATTCCACTCACAGTGTTATACCTCTCTTCTCACACAGCATCAGGGAAACCCTTTTGGAGAAACAGTTACCAAGTGATATTCGGGAGCATGTTGGTGTTGATGGTGAAAAGGGAAATATCCTCATATTATAAGTGGAAAACATTTCTAGGAAACTACTCTGTGATATGTGTAATCATCTCACATAGATAATGCTTTCTTTACATTACGCAGCTTGGAAACTGTCATGGATGGATCCACAAAGGGACATTCGGGAGCACTTTGAGGACTTTGGTGAAAAAAGAAATATCTTCAGATTAGAATGCGAAAGAAACCTCTGTGAATCTGCTTTTTGCTATGTTTATTCATCTCACATAAATGAATCTTTCTTTACATTACACAGATTGGAAAATCCCTCATGGAATGTATGCATGAAGGGATATTTGGGATCACATTTGGGCCTATATTGAAATAGGAAATAGAGTCAGATCAAAACGGGAGAGAAGTTTTATGAGCTGGTGCTTTGTGACGTGTGCATTCCACTCACAGAATTCCACACACAGAATGACGTGTGCATTCCACTCACAGGATGACGTGTGCATTCCACTCACCTTTCTTCTCCTAGAAGATTCCGGAATCTCTTTGGAAAAAAAGCAACCACGAGACATTCAGGATTATAGGATTGTCTATGGTGAAAAAGGAAATATTCTCAGACAAAAATGGAAACAAGATTTCTGTGAAACTGCTTTGTGTTAGATATATTTATTCATCTCGAATAATTGAAACTTTTCTTACATTACACACTTTGGTAACTCCATCATACAGAGTCCCGCGAAGGGACATTCGGGAGCACATTCAGGCCTATGGAGAAAGAGGAGATATCTTCAGATAAAAAGTGGAGAGAAGCTTTCTGAGAAACGACTTTGTTATGCATGCATTCCACACAGGGTGTTAAATCACTTCTCTCACAAGGCACTGTTTGAACACTGTTTCTGTGAAACCGAAAAAGTGATATTTTGGAGCGCTTTGAAGCCTATAGCGAATAGTGAAATATACTGAAATAAAATAGAGGAGGAAGCGTTCCAAGAATCTGCTCTCTGATATGTGCATTCACTTCACAGAATTAATGCTTACTCCATGTTGCCCAGTTTCGAAACTCTGTCTTTTATGGATCTGTGCAGGGATATTTATTGACGCCTGGAGGCTTGTGATGAGCAAGGAAATGTATTCCGATGAAACCTGCAGAGAAACTTTAAGAGCAACTGCTTTGCGATGTGTGTATTCGTCTCATAGAGTTAAACCGTTCTTTGGATTGAACAGCTTGAAATCACCTTTTCTGTGGAATCTAAGGAAGGGCATTTGGGAACGATCCTTAGAACATGGAGAAAGAAATATCCTCAGCGAAAATCCAGAAGGAAGCTTACTGTGAAACTTCTCTGTGTAATCTTAATGGCTGTCACTCAGTTAAGCCCCTCTATTCATTGAGCAGTTTCTAACCCTGTGTATGCTAAGCATCTGACGGGATATTTGAGAGCATTTTGAGGCTTATGGTGGAAATTGAAATATGTTCAGACCAAAACTGGAGAGAAGCTTTCCGAGAAACTGCCTTCTGACGTGTGGATTCCACTCACAGTGTTATACCTCTCTTCTCATACAGCGTCGGGGAAACCCTTTGGAGAAACAGGTACCAAGTGATATTGAGGAGCATGTTGGTGCCGATGGTGAAAAGGAGAATAGCCTCAGACTAAAACTGGAAAATGCATTCTAGGAAACTACTCTGTGACATGTGTAATCATCTCACATAGATAATGCTTTCTTTACATTATGCAGCTTGGAAACTGTCATGGACGGATCCACAAAGGAGCCTTCAGGGGCACATTCAGGGCTACGGTGAAAAAGGAAGTATCTTCAGATCAGAACGGGAAAGAAGATTTCTGTGAATCCGTTTTTGCTATGTTTTTTCATCGCACATAGATGAAGCTTTCTTGACATTAAACAGCTTAG
This sequence comes from Colobus angolensis palliatus, assembly GCF_000951035.1. Taxonomy (NCBI): domain Eukaryota; kingdom Metazoa; phylum Chordata; class Mammalia; order Primates; family Cercopithecidae; genus Colobus; species Colobus angolensis. Next base: position 133,290 of record NW_012120121.1, on the reverse strand, counting down.
AAACTCCCTCGTGGATGGATCCACGAAGGGATGTTTGTGATCACATTTGGGCCTATAGTGAAATAGGAAATATAGTCAGATAAAAAGGGGAGAGAAACTTTCTAAGAAACTGCTTGGTGACGTGTGCATTCCACTCAGGGAGTTATAACTTTGTTCTCATAGGGCATAATTTGAACACTGTTCCAGTAAAACCAAAAGAGTGATATACGGAGCACATTAAAGACTATGCAAAATTGAAATGTCCAATAAAAAACAGAAAGAAGCACTCGAAGAAACTGCTCTCTGACATGTGAATTTTTACACAGGGTTAAAGCTTACTCTACATTTCCCATTTTGAAAGACAACCTTTCAGATTTCTGCGAAGGGGTAGTAAGTGGCAACCAGAGACCTGTGTCGAGCAAGGAAATGTCTTCCATCGAACATTTGAGAGAAGCTTTCTGCACAACTCTTTTGTGAAATTTGAGTTCATCTCATAGAGTTAAATTATTCTTTGGATTAGGCAGTTTGAAATCTCTGTTTCTGTGGAATCTTAGAAAGAACATTTGGAAACTTTCTTTAGAATATCCTGGAAAAGAATTACCCTCAGAAACAAACCAGAAGGACGCTTTCTGTGAAACTGCTCTGTGTCACGTGAATTTTGCTCACACAGATAAGCTTCTGTTGTCATTGAGCAGTATCATATCTCTGTTTTTGTTTAGTCTGGTAAGGGATATTCAGGAGCGCTTTGAGTCTCATGGTGAGAAAGGAAACGTCCTCAGATAGAAACTGGAGAGAAGCTTTCTGAGGAGCTGCTTTGTGACGTGTGCATTCCACTCACAGAATTCCACTCACAGAATGACGTGTGCATTCCCCTCACACAATGACATGTGAATTCCACTCACCTTTCTTCTCCTAGAGGATTTTGGAATTCTTTTTTGAGAAGAAGCTACCAAGAGACATTCAAGAGTATAGGGATGGCTATGGTGAAAAAGGAAATGTCCTCAAAAAAAACTGCAAAGAAGATTTCTGTGAAACTGCTTTGTGTTACATATATTTATTCATCTCGCATAGTTAAAACTTTTATTATATTACCCAGTTTGGAAACTTCATCATGCACGGATCCGTGAAGGCACTTTCGGGAGCACATTCAGGCCTACAGTGAAAAAGGAAATATGTTCAGATAAAAAGTGGTGAGAACCTTTCTGAGAAACTACTTTTAGATGGATGCATTCCAATCAGGGAGTTATACCTCTTTTCTCACAAGGCAGTGTTTGAACACTGTTCCTGTGAAACCAAAAAAGTGATATTTTGAAACGCATTGTGGACAAAGGCGAATAGTGAAATATACTGAAATAAAATCGAGGAAGAAGCGTTCCAAGAATCTGCTCTCTGGTATGTGCATTCACTTCACAGACTTAATGCTTACTCTATGTTACCCTGTTTCAAAACTCTGTCTTTGGAGAATCTGTGAAGGGATATTTACTGACGCCCAGAGGCTTGTGGTGAGCAAGGAAAAGTCTTCCGATGAAACCTGCAGAGAAACTTTCTGACCAACTGCTTTTCGATGTGAGTATTTGTCTCATAGAATTAAACCATTCTTTGGATTGAACAGCTTTAAATCACTGGTTTTGTGGAATCTGAGGAAGGACATTTGGGAACGATCCTTACAACATGGAGAAAGAAATATCCTCAGGTAAAATCCAGAAGGAAGCTTTTTGTGAAACTGCTCCATGTTGTCTTAAAGGCTCTAACTCAGTTAAGCCACTCTTTTCATTGACCAGCTTTTAACACTGTGTATGCTTAGTGTGTGATGGGATATTCAGGAGCACTTCGAGGCTTACAGTGAAAAAGGAAATATGTTCAGACCAAAACTGCAGAGAAGCTTTCCGAGGAACTGCCTTGTGACATGTGCATTCCACTCACAGTTTTAAACCTCTCTTTTCATACAGTGTCATGGAATCTTTTTTGGAGAAACAGGTACCAAGTGATATTTGGGAGCATGTTGATGACGATGGTGAAAAGGGAAATAGCCTCAGAATATAACTAGAAAAACCTTTCTGGGAAACTACTCTGTGATATTTGTAATCATCTCACATAGATAATGGTTTCTTTACATTATGCGGCTTAGAAACTGTCATGGACGGATCCACGAAGAGACCTTCAGGAGCACTTTGAGGACTATGGTGAAAAACGAAATATCTTCAGAAAAAAAACCAGAAAGAAGCTTTCTGTGAATCTCCTTTTTGCTGTGTTTATTCGTCTCACATAGATGAAGCTTTCCTTACATTACAATGCTTGTAAACTTCCTCATGGAAGGGTCCATGAAGGGATATTTGGGATCACATTCGGGCCTATAGTGAAATAGGAAATATAGTCAGATCAAAACGGGAGAGAAGCGTTCTGATAAACTGCTGACGTGTGCATTCCACTCAGGGATTTATAACTTTCTGCTCATAAGGCACAATTTGAACACAGTTCCTCCAAAACCAAAAGAGTGATATTTGGAGCACATTGAAAACTATGGCAAAATTTAAATATCCAATAAAGAACAGAAAGAAGTACTCGAAGAAACTCCTTACTGAAATGTCCATTTTTACACACGGTTAAAGCTTACTCTACATTTTACAGTTTGAAAGTCAGTCTTTGAGAGTTCTGCGAAGGGATAGTAAGTGGCAACTGGAGGCCTGTGTTGAGCAAGGAAATGTCTTCCTTTGTATATTTGAGAGAAGCTTTATGCACAACTCTTTTGTAAAGTTTCTGCTCATCTCATGGAGTTAAATCATTCTTTGGATTGAGTAGTTTGAAATCACTGTTTCTATGGAATCTGCGAAATGACATTTGGAAATGCTCTTTAGAATATCCTGAAAAAGAAATAACCTCAGAGAGAAACGATGAGGAAGCTTTCTGTGAAACTGCGCAGTGTCACTGAATTCCACTCACACAGTTAAGCTTCTCTTTTCATTGAGCAGTAGCATAACACTGTTTTTATTTAGTCTGTGAAGGGATATTCAGGAGCCCTTTGAGGCTTACAGTGAGAAAGGAAACGTCTTCAGATAGA
>NW_012120121.1:110133-130203 GCF_000951035.1 Colobus angolensis palliatus | reverse complement strand
TGTGAAGGGATATTCAGGAGCCCTTTGAGGCTTACAGTGAGAAAGGAAACGTCTTCAGATAGAAACTGGAGAGAAGATTTCTGAGGTGTTCCTTTGTGACGTGTGCATTCCACTCACAGAATTCCACTAACAGAATGACGTGTGCATTCAACTCACCTTTCTTCTCTTAGAGGATTCCGGAATCCCTTTTGGAGAAAAAGCTACCAAAAGACATTTGGGAGTATAGGGATGGCCATGGTGTAAAAGGAAATATCCTCAGAGAAAAACTTCAAAGAAGATTTCCGTGAAATTGCTTTGTGTTAGATATATTTATTCATCTCCCATATTTAAAACTGTTCTTATATTATGCAGTTTGAAAACTCCATCAGGCAAGGATCCTCAAAGAGACATTCGGGAGCACATTCAGGCCTACCGTGAAAGAGGAGATATCTTAAGATAAAAAGTGGATAGAAGCTTGCTGAGAAACGACTTTGTGATGTATGCACTCCACTCAGGGAGTTATACCACTTTTCTCACAAGGCAGCGTTTGAACACTGTTCCTGTGAAATCGAAAATGTGATATTTCAGAGCGTGTTTAGGACTATGCCCAATAGTGAAATATACTGACATAAAATCGAGGAAGAATCGTGCCAAGAATCTGCTCTCTGATATGTGCATTCACTTCACAGAGTTAATGCTTGCTCTATGTGGCCCAGTTTCAAAACTCTGTCTTTGAAGGATCAGTGAAGGGATATTTAGTGAGGCCTGCAGGCTTGTGGTGAGCAAGGAAATGTTTTCTGAGGAAACCTGGAGAGAAACATTCTGAGCAACTACTTTGTGATGTGTGTATTTGTCTCATAGAGTTAAACTGTTCTTTGGATTGAATGGCTTGAAATCACTGTTTTTGTGGAATCTGAGGAAGAACATTTGGGAATGATCCTTAGAACATGAAGAAAGAAATATCCTCGGGTAAAATCCACAGTAGGAAGCTTTCTGTGAAACAGCTCTGTGTCCCCTTAATGGCTCTCACTCAGTTAAGGCCCTCATTTCATTGAGCAGCTTCTAACCCTGTGTATGCTTAGTGTGTGACGGGATATTCGGGAGCACTTTGAGGCTTATGGTGGAAAAGGAAATATGTTCAGACCAAAAATGGAGAGAAACTTTCAGAGGAATTGCCTTCTGACGTGTGGATTCCACTCACAATGTTATACCTCTCTTCTCCTACTGCATCGGGGAAACCCTTTTAGAGAAACAGGTACCGAGTGATATTTGGGAGCATGTTGATGCTGATGGTGAAAAGGGGAATAGCCTCAGACTAAAACTGGAAAAAACTTTTTAGGAAACTACTCTGTGATATGTGTAATCATCTCACATATATAATGCTTTCTTTATATTACACGGCTTGGAAACTGTCATGGACAGATCCACAAAGGGACCTTCGGGAGCAGTTTGCGGACTACGGTGAAAAACGATATATATTTGGAAAAAACGGGATAGAAGCTTTCTGTGAATCTGCTTTTTGCGATGTTTACCCATCTCACATAGATGAAGCTTTCTTTATATTACACAGCTTGGAAACCCCCTCGTGGATGCATCCGTGAAGGGATACTTGGGCTCACATTTGGGCCTATAATGAAAAAGGAAATATAGTCAGATCAAAATGGGAGAGAAGCTCTCTGAGAAACTTTGTGACGTGTGCATTCCACTCACAGAATTCCACACACAGAATGATGTGTGCATTCCACTCACAGAATGACATGTGCTTTCCACTCACCTGGGAGTATAGGATTGGCTCTGGTGAAGAATGAAATATCCTCAGACAAAAACTGGAAAGATTTCTGTGAAACCGCTTTGTTTTAGATATATTTATTTATCACGCATAGTTAAAACTTTTCTTATATTACGCAGTTTGGAAACTCCGTCATACACAGATCCGCAAAGAGACATTTGGGAGCACATTCAGGCCTACGGTGAAAGAGGAGACATCTTCAGATAAAAAGTGGATAGAAGCTTTCTGAGAAATGACTTTGTGTTGTATGCATTACACTCAGGGAGTTATACCTCTTTTCTCAAAAGACAGTGTTTGAACACTGTTCCTGTGAAACCGAAAATGTGATATTTCGGAGCGCAATGAGGACTATGGCGAATAGTGAATTATACTGAAATAAAATTAAGGAAGAAGCATTCAAAGAATCTGCTCTCCAATATGTGCATTCACTTCATAGACTTAATGCTTACTCTATGTTGCCCAGTTTCAAAACTCTGTCTTTGAAGAGTCTATGAAGAGATATTTAACGACACCTGGAAGCCTGTGGTGAGCAAGGAAACGCCTTCTGATGAAGCCTGCAGAGTAACTTTCTGAGCAACTGCATTGGTATGTGTGTATTCATCTTATAGAGCTAAACCGTTCTTTGTATTGAACAGCTTGAAATCATTGTTTTTGTGGAATCTGAGGGAGGATATTTGGGAAAGATCCTTAGAACATGGAGAAAGAAATGTCCTCAGGTAAAATCCAGAAGGAAGCTGTCTGTGAAACTGCACTGTGTCATCTTAATGGATCTCACTCAGTTAAGCCCCTCTTTTCATTGAGCAGTTTTCTGACCCTGTGTATGTTTATCATGTGATGGGATATTCGGGAGCACTTTGAGGCTTATGGTGAAAAAGGAAATATGTTCAAACAAAACTGGAGAGAAGCTTTCTGAGGAAATGCCTTGTGACGTGTGCATTCCACTCACAGTGTTATACCTCTCTTCGCATACAGCATCGGGGAAACCCTTTTGGAGAAACAGGTACCAAGTGATATTGAGGAGCATGTTGGTGCCGATGGTGAAAAGGAGAATAGCCTCAGACTAAAAGTGGAAAAAGCTTTCTAGGAAACTACTCTGTGATATGTGTAATCGTGTCACCTAGAAAATGCTTTCTTTACATTACGCAGATTGGAAACTGTGATGAACGGATACACGAAGAGAACGTTGGGAGCACTTTGAGGACTATGGTGAAAAATGAAATATCGTCAGAAAAAAACAGGAAAGAAGAGTTCTGTGAATCTGCTTTTGGCTATGTTTCCTCATCTCACATAGATGAAGCTTTCTTGACATTACACAGCTTGGAAACTCCCTCGTAGATGGATCTGCAAAGGGATGTTGTCATCACATTTGGGCCTATAGTGAATTAGGAAATATAGTCAGATCAAAACGGGAGAGAAGGTTTCTGAGAAACTGCTTGGTGATGTGTGCATTCCACTCAGGGACATATAGCTTTCTTCTCATAAGGCACAATTTGAACAATGTTCCTGTAAAACCAAAGAGTGATATTCAGAGTACATTGAAGACTATGGCAAAATTGAAATGTCCAAAAAAAAAAACAGAAAAAAGCACTCGAAGAAACTGCTCTCTGACAGGTCCATTTTTACACAGGGTGAAATCTTACTCTACGCTTCCCAGTTCCAAAGTCTGTATTTGAGAGTTCTGCGAAGGGTTAGTAAGTGGCAACAGGAGGCCTGTGTCGAGCAAGGAAATATCTTCCATCGAATATTTGAGAGAAGCTTTCTGCGTAACTCTTTTGTGAAGACTGTGCTCATCTCATAGAGTTAAATCATTATTTGGATTGAGTAGTTTGAAATCATTGTTTCTTTGGAATCTGCGAAATGACATTTGGAAGTGCTCTTTAGAATATCCTGAAGAAGAAATAACCTCAGAGAGAAACCAGAATGAAGCTTTCTGTGAAACTGCTCTGTGTCTCGTGACTTCCTCTCACACTGTTAAGCTTCTCTTTTCATTGAGCAGTATCATAACACTGTTTTTGTTTAGTCTATGAACGGATATTCAGGAGCTCTTTGAGGCTTACGGTGAGAAAGGAAACATCTTCAGATAGAAACTGGAAAGAAGTTTCTGAGGAGCTGCTTTGTGACGTGTGCATTCCACTCACAGAATTCCACTCACAGAATGACGTGTGCATTCCACTCACCTGTCTTCTCCTAGAGGATTCCAGAATCCCTTTTGGAGAAGAAGCTACCAAGATACATTCAGGAGTATAAGGATGGCTATGGTAAAAAAGGAAATGTCCTCAGACAAAAACTGAAAGAAGATTTATGTGAAATAGCTTTGTGTTAGATATATTTATTAATCTCACATAGCTAAAACTTTTCTTATATTACAAAGTTTGGAAACTCCGTCATACATGGATCTGTGAAGGCACATTCGGGAGCACATTCAGGCCTATGGTGAAACAGGAGATATCTTCAGATAAAAAGTGGAGAGAAGATATCCGAGAAACGACTTTGTGATGTATGCATTCCACTCAGGGAGTTATACCCCTTTCTCACAAGGCAGTCTTTGAACACTGTTCTGTGAAACCGAAAAAGTGATATTTCGGAGCGCATTGAGGACTATGTTGAATATTGCAATATACCAAAATAAAATGGAGGAAGAAGCATTCCAAGAATTTGCTCTCTGATATGTGCATTCACTTCACAGAGTTAATGCTTACTCTATGTTGCCCAGTTTTGAAACTCTGTCTTTGAAGGATCTGTAAAGGCATATTTAGCGACGCCCGGAGGCTTGTGGTGAGCAAGGAAACGTCTTCCAATGAAACCTGCAGAAAAACTTTCTGAGCAACTTCTTTGCGATATGTGTATTTGTCTCATAGAGTTAAACCATTCTTTGGATTGAAGAGCTTGAAATCACTGTTTTTGTGAAATGTGAGGTAGGACGTTTGGGAACGTTCCTTAGAACATGGAAAAGGAAATATCTCCAGGAAAAATCCAGAAGGAAGCTTTCTGTGAAACTGCTCTGTGTTTTCTTAATGGATCTCACTCAGTTAAGCCCCTACTTTCATTGAGCAGTTTTATAACCCTGTGTATGCTTAGCATGTGACAGGATGTTCGGGAGCACTTTGAGGCTTACAGTGGAAAAGGAAACATGTTCAGACCAAAACTGGAGAGAAGCTTTCCGAGGAACTGCCTTGTGACGTGTGCACTCCACGCACAGTGTTATACCTCTCTTCTCATACAGCGTCAGGGAAACTCTTTTGGGGAAACAGGTACCAAGTGATAACAGGAGCATGTTGATGCCATTGATGAAAAGGGAAAGAACCTCAGACAACAAGTGGAAAAATGTTTCTAGGAAACTACTCTGTGATACGTGTAATCATGTAACATAAATAATGCTTTCTTTACATTACATAGCTTGGAAACTGTCATGGACGTATCCATGAAGGGACTTTCGGCAGCACTTTGAGGATTATGGTGAAAAACTAAATATCTTAGGTCAGTACCGGAAAGAAGCTTTCTGTGAATCTGCTTTTTGCTATGTTTATTCATCTCACATAGATGAAGCTTACTTTACATTACACAGCTTGGAAACTTCCTCCTGGATGGATTAACGAAGGGATATTTGGAATCACATTCAGTCCTATGGTGAAATAGGAAATATAGTCAGATCAAAACGGGAGAAAAGCTTTCTGAGAAACTGCTTGGTGACATGTGCAATCCACTCGTGGAGTTGTAACTTTCTTCTCATAAGGCACAATTTGAACACTGTTCCCGTAACACCAAAAGAGTGATATTCGAAGCACATTGAAGACAATGGCAAAATTCAAATGTGCAATATATAACAGAAAGAAGTACTCGAACAAACTGCTCTCTGACATGTCCATTTTTACACAGGGTTAAAGCTTACTCTACATTTCCCATTTTGAAAGTTGGTCTTTGAGGGTTCTGCGAAGGGATAGTAAGGGGCAACCGGAGGCCTCTGTGAAGCAACGAAATATCTTCCATTGAATATTTGAGAGAAGATTTCTGTGCAACTCTTTTGTGAAGTTTGTGCTCATCTCATAGAGTTAAATCATTCTTTGGATTGAATAGTTTGAAATCACTGTTTCTGTGGAATCTGCGAAAGAACATTTGGAAATGCTCTTTAGAATATCATGAGGAAGAAATACCCTCTGAGGGAAACCAGAGGGAAGCTTTCTGTGAAACTCCTCTGTGTTACGTGAATTCCGCTCACACAGTTAAGCTTCTCTTTTCATTGAGCAGTATCATAACACTGTTGTTGTTTAGTCTGCGAAGGGATATTCAGGAGCACTTTGAGACTTGCAGTGAGAAAGGAAAAGTCTTTATATAGAAACTGGGGAGAAGCTTTCTGCGGAGCTGCTTTGTGACATGTGCATTCCACTCACAGAATTCCACTCACAGAATGACGTGTGCATTCCACTCACAGAATTCCACTCACAGAATGACGTGTGCATTCCACTCACAGAATGAAGTGTGCATTCCACTCACCTTTCTTCTCCTAGAGGATTCTGGAATCCCTTTTGGAGAAATAGCCACCAAGAGACATTCGGGAGTATAGGAATGGCTGTGGTGAAAAAGGAAATATCCTCAGACAAAAACTGGAAAGGAGATTTCTTTGAAGCTGCCTTGTGTTAGATATATTCATTCATCTCGCATAGTTAAAACTTTTCTTATATTATGTAGTTTGGAAATTCCGTCATGCATGGATCCACGAAGAGACATTCGGGAGCACATTCAGGCTGATGGTGAAAGAGGAGATATCTTCAGACAAAAACTGGATAGAAGCTTTCTGAGAAACGGCTTTGTGATGTATGCATTCCACTCAGGGAGTTATACCTCTTTTCTCAAAAGGCAGTGTTTAACCACAATTCCTTGAACCTGAAAAGGTGATATTTCAGAGTACATTAAGCACTATGGCGAATAGTGAAATATACTGAAATAAAATCGAGGAATAAGCGTTCCAAGAATCTGCACTCTGATATGTGCATTCACTTCACTGAGTTAATGCTTACTCTATGTTGCCAGTTTTGAAACTCTGTCTTTGAAGTATCTGTGAAGGGATATTTAGTGATACCCAGAGGCTTGTGAGCAAGGAAACGTCTTCAGATGAAAGCTTCAGAGAAAATTTCTGAGCAACTGCTTTGTGATGTGTGTATTCATCTCATAGAGTTAAACCATTCTTTGGATTGAACAGCTTGAAATCACTGTTTTTGTGTAATCTGAGGAAGGACCTTTGGGAACGACATTTGGAATATGGAGACAGAAGTATCCTTAGGTAAAATCCAAAAGGTAGTTTTCTGTGAAACTGCTCTGTGTCGTCTTAATTTCTCTCACTCAGTTAAGCCTTTCTTTTCATTCAGCAGTTTTATAACCCTGTGTATGTTTAGCATTTGATACGATTTTCGGGAGCACTTTGAGGCTTATGGTGAAAAAAGAAATATGTTCAGACCGAAACTGGAGAGAAGCTTTCCGAGAAAATGCTTTGTCTCATGTGCATTCCAATCAGAGTGTTATACCTCTCTTCTGATACAGCGTCAGGGAAACCCTATTGGAGGAACAGGTACCAAGCGATATTCGGGAGCATGTTGATGCCAATGGTGAAAAGGGAAATAGCCACAGAGAAAAACTGGAAAGAAGTTTTCCAGGAAACTACTCTTTGATATGTGTAATCATCTCGAATAGATAAAACTTTCTTAACATTACGCCACTTGGAAACTCTCTTGGACGGATACAGGATGGTCCTTCAGGAGCACATTCTGGACTGTGCTGAAAAAGGAAGTCTTTTCAGATAAGGACTGGAAAGAAGTTTTCTGTGAATCTGCTTTTTGCTATGTTTATTCATCTCACAGAGATGAAACTTTCTTTACATTATGCAGCTTGGAAACTCCCTCATGGATGGATCCACGAAGGGATATTTGGGATCACATTCAGGCCTGTAGTGAAATAGGAAATATAGTCAGATCAAAACGGGAGAGAAGCTTTCTGAGAAAATGCTTGGTGACGTGTACATTCCACTCAGGGATTTATAACTTTCAACTCATAAGGCATTTTAAGAGGGTGAAAGCTAACTCTATATTTCCCAGTTTGAAAGTCAGTCTTTGACGGTTCTGTCAAGGGATAGTAAGTGGCAACCAGAGGCCTGTGTAGAGGAAGGAAATGTCTTCCATCGAATATTTGAGAGAAGCCTTCTGCGCAACTCTTTTGTGAAGTTCGTGCTCATCTCATAGAGTTAAATCATTCTTTGGATTCAGTAGTTTGAAATCACTGTTTCTGTGGAATCTGAGAAAGGACATTTGGAAATGCTCTCTAGAATATCCTGAAAAACAAATAACCTCAGAGAAAAACCAGAAGGAAGCTTTCTCTGAAACTGCTCTATGTCACGTGAATTCTGCTCACACAATGAGACTTATCATAACACTGTTTTTGTTTTTTCTCTGAAGGGATATTCAGAAGTGCTTTGAGGCTTATGGTGAGAAAGGAAACATCTTCAGATAGAAACTGGAGAGAAGTTTTCTGAGGAGCTGCATTTCGACGTGTCAATTCCACTCACATAATTCCACTCACATAATTCCACTCACAGAATGTTGTGTGCATTCCACTCACAAAATGACGTGTGCATTCCACTCACCTTTCCTCTAGTAGAGGATTCCAGAATCCCTTTTGGAGAAAAAGCTACCAAGAGACATTAGGGAGTATAGGGATGGCTATGGTGAAAAAGGAAATATCCTTAGACAAAAACTGGAAAGAAGATTTCTGTGAAACTGTTTTGTGTTAGATATATTTATTCATCTCAAATAGTTAAAAGTTTTCTTTTATTAGGCAGTCTGAAAATTCCGTCATGCACAGATCCATGAGGGGACATTCGGGAGCACATTCAGGCCTACGATGAAAGAGGAGATATCCTCAGATAAAAAGTGGAGAGAAAATTTCTGAGAAACGACTTTGTGATGTATGCATTCCACTCAGGGAGTTATACCTCTTTTCTCACAAGGCAGTGTTTGAAAACCGTTCCTGTGAAAATGAAAAAGTGATATTTGGGAGCATGTTGAGGACTATGGCGAAGAGTGAAATATACTGAAATAAAATTGAAAAAGAAGTGTTCCAAGAATCTTCTCTCTGATATGTGCATTCACTTCACAGAGTTAATGGTTACTCTATGTTTCCCAGTTTCAAAACCCTGTCTTTGAAAAATCCGTGAAGGGATATTTACTGATGCCTGGAGGCTTGTGGTGACCAAGGAAACGTATTCTGATGAAACCCGCAGAGAAACTTTCTGACCAACTCCTTTGCGATGTGTGTATTCGTCTCAGAGTTAAACTGTTCTTTGGAATGAACAGCTTGAAATCATTGTTTTTGTGGAATCTGAGGAAGGACATTTGGAAACGATCCTTAGAACATGGAGAAAGAAGTATTCTCAGTCAAAATCCAGAAGGAAGCTTTCTGTGAAACTGCTCTGTGTCATCTTAATGTCTCTAACTCAGTTAAACCCCTCTTTTCATTGAGCAGTTATCTAACCCTGTGTATTCTTACCATGTGAAGGGATATTTGGGAGCACTTTGAGGTTTACGATGGAAAAGAAAATCTGTTCGGATGAAAACAGGAGAGAAGCTTTCCGAGGAACTGCGTTGTGACGTGTTCATTCCACTCAAAGTGTTATACCTCACTTCTCATACAGTGTCAGGTAAACCCTTTTGGAGAAACAGGTATCATGGGGTATTTGGGGGTATGTTGGTGCCGATGGTGAAAAGGGAAATAGCCTCTGACTAAAACTGGAAAAAGCTTTCTACGAAACTACTCTGTGATATGTGTAATCATCTCAAATAGATAATGCTTTCTTTACATTATGCAGCTTGGATGCTGTCATGGACGGATCTATGAAGAGACCTTCGGGAGCACTTTGAGGAGTATGGTGAAAAACGAAATATCTTCAGAAAAATGGGAAAGAAGCTCTCTGTGAATCTGCTTTTTGATATGTTTATTCATCTCACATAGATGAAGTTTTCTTTACATTACGCAGCTTGGAAACTCCCTCATTAATGGATCTGCGAAGGGATATTTGGGATCACATTCAGGCCTATAGTGAAATAGAAAATATAGTCACATCAAAACAGGAGAGAAGCTTTCTCTGAAACTGCTTGGTGAGGTGTGCATTCCACTCAGGGAGCTATAACTTTCTTCTCATGGGGCACAATTTGAACATGGTTCCTGTTAAACCAGAAGAGTGATATTCGTAGTACATTGAAGACCATGGCAAAATTGAAATGTGCAATAAAAAACAGAAAGAAGCACTTGAACAAACTGCTCTCTGACATGTTGATTTTTACACAGGGTTAAATCTTACTCTACATTTCCCAGTTAGAAAGTCAGTCTTTGTGGGTTCTGCAAAGGGATAGTAAGTGACTACTGGAGGCTTGTGTCAAGCAAGGAAATGTCTTCCTCCGAATATTTGAGAGAAGCTTTCTGCGCAACTCTTTTGTGAAGTTTATGCTCATCTCATAGAGTTAAATCAGTCTTTGGATAGAGTAGTTTGAAATCACTGCTTCTGTGGAACCTGAGAAAGGACATTCGGAAACGCTCTTTAGAATATCCTGAAAAAGGAATAACCTCAGAAAGAAACCAGAAGGAAGCTTTATGTGAAACTGCTCTGTGTCACGTGAATTCCACTCACACAGATAAGCTCTTTTCATTGAGCAGTATCTTAACACTGTTTTTGTTTAGTCTGCAAAGGGATATTCAGGAGTGCTTTGAGGCTTATGATGAGAGAGGAAATGTCCTCAGATAGATACTGGAGAGTAGTTTTCTTAGGAGCTGCTTTGTGACGTGTTCATTCCACTCACAGAAAGACGTGTGCATTCCACTCACCTTTCTTCTCCTAGAGGATTTCAGAATCCCTTTTGGAGAAAAAGCTACCAAGAGACATTAGAAGTATAGAGATGTTTATGGTGAAAAAGGAAATATCCTCAGACAAAAACTGAAAAAAAATTTCTGTGAAACTGCTGTATGTTACAAATATTTATTCATCTCTCATATTTAAAACTTTTCTTATATTACACAGTTTGCAGACTCAGTCATGCTCGGATCCATGAAGGGACATTCGAGAGCATATTCAGGACCACGGTGAAGGAGGAGATATAGTCAGATAAAAACTGGATAGATGTGTTCCGAGAAACAAATTTGTGAGTATGCATTCCACTCAGGGAGTTGTACATTTTCTCTCACAGCGCAGTGTTTGAACAATGTTCCTGTGAAACCGAAAAAGTGATATTTTGGAGTGCACTCAGGACTATGGCAAAGATTGAAATATACTGAAATAAAATCGAGGAAGAAGCATCCCAAGAATCTGCTTTCTCATAAATGCATTCACTTCACAGGTTTAATGCTTACTCTGTGTTGCCCAGTTTGGAAACTATGTCTCTGAAGAATCTGTGAAGAGATATATAGTGACGCACAGAGGCTTGTCATGAGCAAGGAAACGTCTTCCAATGAAACCTGCGGAGAAATTTTCTGAGCAACGGCTTTGCGGTGTGTGTATTCATCTCATAGAGTTAAACCATTTTTCGGATTGAACAGCTAGAAATCCCTGTTTTTTTAGAATATGAGGAAGGACATTTGTGGATGATGCTTAGAACATGGAGAAAGAAATATCCTCAGGGAAAATCCAGAAGGAAATTTTCTGTGAAACTGCTCTGTGTCATATTAATTCCTCTCGCTCAGTTAAGCCTCTCTTTTCATTGAGCAGTTTTCTAAACCTGTGTATGTTTACCATGTGACAGGACATTCGGGAGCACTTTGAGGCTTATGGTGAAAAAGGAAATATGTTTACGGTAAAGCAGGAGAGAGGATTTCCAAGGAACTGCTTTGGGACATGTGCATTCCATTCACAGTGCATTCCATTCACCTCTCTTCTCATATAGAGTCGGGGAAACCCCTTTGGAGAAATGGTACCAAGTGACATTGGGGAACATGTTGATGCCAATGTTGAAAGGGGAAATAGCCTCAGACAAAAACAGGAAGGAAGTTTCTCGGAAACTACTCTGTGATATATGCAATCATCTGACATAGATTAAGCTTTCTTTACATTACGCTGCTTGGAAACTCTCATGGACGGATCCAGGAAGGGACCTTCGGGAGAACATACAGGACTATCATGAAAAAGGAAATATCTTCAGTAAAAACTGCAAAGAAACTTTCTGTGAATCTGCTTGGTGCTATGTTCATTCTCCTCAAATACATGAAGCTTTCCTTACATTACGCAGCTTGGAAACTACCTCTAGCATGGATCCATGGAGGTATATTTGCGATCACATTCAGGCCTATGGTGAAATAGGAAATATAGTCAGATAAGAACTGGAGAGACGCTTCCTGAGAAACTGCTTGGTGACATGTTCATTCCACTCAGGAAGTTATAAATTTCTTCTCATAAGGCACAGTTTGAACGCTGTTCCTGTGAAGCCAAAAGAGTGATATTAGAAGCACATTGCAGATTATGCCAAAAAGTGAAACGCTGTCCAGTAAAAAGTAGAAAGAAGGACTCAAAGAAACTACTCTCTGACGTGTCCATTATTCACAGGGTTAAAGCCTACTCTACATTTCTCAGTTTGAAAGTCTGTCTTTGAGGGTTCTGCGAAGGGATAGTAAATGGCAACCGCAGGACTGTGTCGAGCAAGGAAATGTCTTCCATCAAAAATTGGAGAGAAACTTTATGCGTAACTCTTTTGTGATGTTTGTAATCATCTCATAGAGTTAAATCATTCTTTGGATTCAACAGTTTGAAATCACTGTTTCTGTGGAATCTGAGAAAAGACATTTGGAAACGCTCTTCGGAATATCCTGTAAAAGAAATACCCTCAGAGAGAAACCAGAAGGACGCTTTCTGTGAATCTGCTCTATATCACGTGAATTTCGCTCACACAGTTAAGCTTCTCTTTTCATTCAGCAGTATCATAACACTGTTTTTGTTTAGTCTGCAAAGGGATATTCTAGAGTGCTTTGAGGCTTATGGTGAGAAAGAAAACGTCTCCAGATAGAAACTGGAGAGAAGCTTTCACAAAATTCCACTCACAGAATGACGTGTGCATGCCACTCACAGAATGACGTGTGCATTCCACTCACCTTTCTTCTCCTGGAGGATTCCAGAATCCCTTTTGGAGAAAAAGCTACCAAGAGACATTCAGGAGTATAGGGATGGCTATGGTGAAAAATGATATATCCTCAGACAAAAACTGGATAGTAGATTTCTGTGAAACTGTTTTGTGTTAGATATATTTATTCATCTCACATAGTTAAAACTTTTCTTATATTATGCAGTTTGGAAACTTCGTCATGCACGGATATGTGAAGGATATTCGCGAGCACATTCAGGCCAATGGTGAAAGAGGAGATATCTTCAGATAAAAAGTGGAGAGAAACGTTCTGAGAAACGACTTTGTGATGTATGCATTCCACTAAGGGAGTTATACCTCTTTTCTCAAAAGGCAATGTTTGAACACTGTTCCTGTGAAACCAAAAAAATGATATTTCAGAGTGCATTGAGGACTATGGGGAATAGTGAAATATACTGAAATAAAATCGAGGAAGAAGCGTTCCAAGAATCTGCTCTCTGATATGTGCATTCACTTCACAGAGTTAATGCTTCCTGTATGTTGTCCAGTTTTGAAATTCCGTATTTGAAGCATCTGTGAAGGGATATTTAGTGACTCTGGGAGGCTTATGGTGAGCAAGGAAATGTCTTCCGATGTAACCTGCAGAGAAATTTTCTGACCAACTGCTTTGCGATGTGTGTATTTGTCTCATAGAGTTAAACTGTTCTTTGGATTGAAGAGCTTTAAATCACTGTTTTTGTGGAATCTGAGGAAGGACATTTTGGAACGATCCTTAGAACATGGAGAAAGAAATATCCTCAGGTGAAATCCAGAAGGAAGCTTTCTGTGAAACTGCTCTGTGTTGTCTTAAAGGCTCTCATTCAGTTAAGCCTCTCTTTTCATTGAAAAGTTTTCTAACCCTGTGTATTGTGACGGGATATTCGGGAGCACTTTGAGGCTTAAGGTGAAAAAGGAAATATGTTCAGACCAAAACTGAAGAGAAGCTTTCCAAGGAAATGCTTTGTCTCATGTGCATTCCAGTCAGAGAGTTATACCTCTCTTCTCATACAGCGTCGGGGAAACTCTTTTGTAGGAACAGGTCCCAAGTGATATTCGGGAGGATGTTGATGCCAATGGTGAAAAGAGAAATAGCCTCAGAGAAAAACTGGAAAAAAGCTATCTAGGAAACTACTCTTTGATATGTGTAATCATCTCGCATAGATAAAGCATAGAGAAACTTTCTGAGCAACGGCTTTGCGATGTGTATTCTCATCTCATAGAGTTAAACTGTTCTTTGGATTGAACAGCTTGAAACCACTGTTTTTGTGAAATCTGTGGAAGGACCTTTGGGAACGATACTTAGAATATGGAGAAAGAAGTATCCTCAGGTATAATCCAAAAGGTAGCTTTCTGTGAATCTGCTCTGTGTCGTCTTAATTTCTCTCACTCAGTTAAGCCTCTCTTTTCATTGTGTAGTTTTAAAACCCTGGTATGTTTTGCATGTGATGCAAAATTCGTGAGGAGTTTGAGGCTTATAGTGAAAATGGAAATATGTTCAGTCCGAAACTGGAGAGAAGCTTTCCAAGGAACTGCTTTGTGTCATGTGCATTCCAGTCAGAGTGTTATACCTCTCTTCTTATACAGCGTTGGGGAAATCGTTTTGGAATAAGAGATACCAAGTGATATTTGGGACCATATTGATGCCAATGGTGGAAAGGGAAATAGCCTCAGAGAAAAACTGGAAAGAAGCTTTCTGGGAAACTACTCTTTGACACGTGTAATTATCTCCCATATATAAAGCTTTCTTTACATTATGCAACTTGGAAACTGTCATGGACGGATCCAGGAAGGGACCTTTGGGAGCACATTCAGGACTGTGGTGAAAAAGGAAATCTCTTCAGGTAAAAACTGGAAAGAAGCTTTCTGTGAATCTGCTTTTTGCTATGTTTATTCATCCCACATAGACGAAGCTTTCTTTGCAGTACACAGCTTGGAAACTCCCTCATGGACGCATCTGCGAAGGGATATTTGGGATCACATTCGGGCCTATAGTGAAATAGGAAATATAGTCAGATCAAAACGGGAGAGAAGCTTTCTGAGAAAATGCTTGGTGACGTCTGCATTCCACTCAGGCTGTTATAACTTTCTTCTCATAAGGCACAATTTGAACACTATTCTTGTAAAACCAAAAGAGATATATTCGAACCACATTGAAGATTATGGCAAAATTGAAATATCCAATAAAATACAGAAAGAAGCACTCGAAGAAACTGCTCTCTGACATGTCCATTTTTACACAGGGTTAAAGCTTACTCTACATTTTCCAGTTTGAAAGTCTGTCTTTGAGGGTTCTGCAAAGGGATAGTAAGTTGCTACCAGATGCCTGTGTCGAGGAAGGAAATGTCTTCCATAGAATATTAGAGAGAAGCTTTCTGCACAACTCTTTTGTGAAGTTTGTGCTCATCTCATAGAGTTAAATCATTCTTTGGATTGAGTATTTTGAAATCACTCTATCTGCAGAATCTGAGAAAGGACATTTGGAAATGCTCTTTAGAATATCCTGAAAAAGAAGTAACCTCAGAGAGAAACCAGAGGGAAGCTTTCTGTGAAACTGCTCTGTGTCAGGTGAATTCTGCTCACACAGTTAAGCTTCTCTTTTCATTGAGCAGTATGACAACACTGTTTTTGTTTAGTCTGTGAAGGGATATTCAGGAGCACTTTGAGGTTTACAGTCAGAAAGGAAACATCTTCAGATAGAAACTGGAGAGAAGCTTTCTGAGGAGCTCCTTTGTTACGTGGGCATTCCACTCACAGAATTCTACTTACAGAAAAACGTGTGCATTCCACTCACAGAATGATGTGTGCATTCCACTCACCTTCCTTCTCCTAGAGGATTGCACAACCCCTTTTGGAGAAAAAGCTATCAAGACACATTTGGTAGTATAGGGATGGCTATGGTGAACAACGAAATATCCTCAGACAAAAACTGGAAAGAAGATTACTGTGAAACTGCTTTGTGTTAGATATATTAAATCATCTCGCATAGTTACAACTTTTCTTATATTATGCAGTTTGGACACTCCGTCATGCACGGATCCACGAAGGGACATTCAGGAGCACAAGCAGGCCTACGGTGCAAGAGGAGATATTTTCAGATAAAATGTGTATAGAAGCTTTCTGAGAAACGACTTTGTGATGTATACATTCCACTATGGGAGATATATCTCTTTTCTCACAAGGCAGTGTCTGAACTCTGTTCCTGTGAAACCAAAAAGGTGATATTTCAGAGCGCATTGAGGACTATGGCGAACAGTGAAATTTACTGAAATAAAATCGAGAAAGAAGCGTTCCAAGAATCTGCTCTCTGATATGTGCATTCACTTCACAGAGTTAATGCTTACTCTATGTGGCTCAGTTTCGAAACTCTGTCTTTGAAGGATCTGTGAAGGGATATTTAGTGACAACCGGAGGCTTGCTGTGAGCAAGGAAACGTCTTTCGATGAAACATGCAGAGAAACATTCTGAACAACCGCTTTGTGATGTGTGTATTCGTCTCATAGAGTTAAACCATTCTTCGGATTCAACAGCTTAAAATCACTGTTTGTGTGGAATCTTAGGAAGTACATTGGGGAATGATCCTTAGAATATGGAGAAAGATATATCCTCGGGAAAAATCCAGAAGGAAGTTTTCTGTGAAACTGCACTGTGTCTTCTTAATGGCTCTCACTACGTTAAGCCCCTCTACTCATTTAGCAGTTTTCTAACCCTGTGTATGCTTAGCATGTGACGGGATATTCGGGAGCATGTTGAGGCTTATGATGAAAAAGGCAATATGTCCAGACCAAAACTGGAGAGAAGCTTTCCGAGGAACTGCCTTATGACATGTGCATTTCACTCACAGTGTTATACCTCTCTTCTCATACAGCTTGGGAAACCATTTTGGAGAAACTGGTACCAAGTGATATTCTGGAGCACGTTCATGCTGATGGAAAAAGGGAAATAGCCTCAGACTAAAACTGGAAAAAGCTTTCTAGGAAACTACTATCTGATATGTGTAATTATCTCACATAGATGATGCTTTCTTTACATTTCGCAGCTTGGTAACTGTTATGGACGGATCCATGAAGGGACCTTCGGGAGCACTTTGAGGACGATGGTGAAAAATGGAATATCTTCAGATAAAAACTGGAAGGAAGCTTTCTGTGAATCTGCTTTTTGCTGTGTTTATTCATCTCTCATAGATGAAGCTTTCTTTACATTACACAGCTTGGAAACTCCCTCGTGGATGGATCCATGAAGGGATATTTGGGATCACATTCGGGAATATAGTGAAATAGGAAATATAGTCAGATCAAAACGGGAGACAAGCTTTCTGAGAAAATGCTTGGTAAAGTCTGCTTTCCACTCAGGAAGTTATACCTTTCTTCTCATAAGGCACAATTTGAACACTGTTCCTGTAAAACCAAAAGAGTGATATTCGGAGCACATTGAAGACTATGGCAAAATTGAAATATCCAATAAAGAACAGAAAGAAGTACTCGAGGAAACTGCTCTCTGACATGTCCATTTTTACACAGAGTTAAAGCTTACTGTACATTTCCCAGTTTGAAAGTTGGTCTTTGAGGGTTCTGGGAAGGGACAGTAAGTGGCAACCGGAGGCCTGTGTCGAGAAAGGAAACGTCTTCCATTGAATATTTGAGAGAAGATTTGTGCGCAACTCTTTTGTGAAGTTTGTGCTCATCTCATAGAGTTAAATCATTCTTTACATTGAGTAGTTTGAAATCGCTCTTTCTGTGCAATCTGATAAAGGACATTTGGAAATGCTCTTTAGAATATCCTGAAAAAGAAATAACCTCATAGAGAAACCAGAAGGCAGGTTTCTGTGAAACTTCTCTGTGTCATGTGAATTCCACTCACACATTTAAGCTTCTCTTTTCATTGAGCAGTATCACAACACTGTTTTCGTTTAGTCTGCAAAGGGATATTCAGGAGTGCTTTGAGGCTTACGGTGAGAAAGAAAACGTCTTCAAATAGAAACTGGAGAGAAGTTTTCTGAGGAGTTGCGTTGTGACCTGTGCATTCCACTCACAGAAATCCACTCACAGAATAATGTGTGCATTACACTCACCTCTCTTCTTGTAGAGGAATCCGGATACCCTTTTGGAGAAAAAGCTACCAAGAGACTTTCGGGAGTATAGGGATGGCTATGGTGAAAAAGGAAATATCCTCAGCCAAATCTGCAAAGAAGATTTCTGTGAAACTGCTTTGTCTTAGATATATTTATTCATCTCACATAGTTAAAACTTTTCCTGTATTATGCAGTTTGAAAACTCTGTCATGCGCAGATCTGCAAAGGGACATTCGGGAGCACATTCATGCTTACGGTGAAAGAGGAGATATCTTCAGATAAAAAGTGGGGAGAAGCTTTCTGAGAAACGACTTTGTGATGTATGCATTCCTATCAGGGAGTTATACCTCTTTTCTCACAAGGCAGTATTTGAACACTGTTCCTGTGAAACCAAAAAAGTGATATTTTGGAGGGCATTGAGGACTACGGCGAATAGTGAAATATACTGAAATAAAATCGAGGAGGAAGTGTTCCAAGAATCTGCTCTCTGGTATGTGCATTCACTTCATAGAGTCAATGCTTACTCTATTTTACCCAGTTTCAAACTCTATCTTTAAAGAATCTGTGAAGGGATATTTAGTGATGCCCAGAAGCTTCTGCTCAGCCAGGAAACGCCTTCCGATGAAACCTGCAGAGAAACTTTCTGAGCAACTGCTTCACGATGTGTGTATTCGTCTCATGGAGGGAAACCGTTGTTTGGATTGAACAGTTGAAAATCAATGTTTTTGTGGAATCTGAGGAAGGACATTTGGGAACGATCTTTAGAACATGGAGAAAGAAATATCCTCAGGTAAAATGCAGAAGGAAGCTTTCTGTGAAACTGCTCTGTGTCGTCTTAATGACTCTGGCTCCGTTAAGCCCCTCTTTTCATTTAGCATTTTCTAACCCTTTGTATGCTGAGCATGTGACGGGATATTCAGGAGCACTTTGATGCTCATGGTGAAAAAGGAAATATATTCAGACCAAAATTGGAGGAAAGCTTTCCGAGGAACTGCCTTGTGATGTGTGCATTGCACTCACAGTGTTATACCTCTCTTCTCATACAGCATTGGGGAAACCTTTTTGGAGAAACAGGTACAAAATGATATTTGGGAGCATGTTGCTGCCGATGGTGAAAAGGGAAATAGCCTCAGACTAAAACTGAAAAAAGCTTTCTAGGAAACTACTCTGTGATTTGTGTAATCATCTCTCATAGATAAAGATTTCTTTACGTTACACAGATTGGAAACTCTCACGGACAGATCCACGAAGGGACCTTCGGGATCACTTTGAAGACCATGGTAAAAAATGAAATATCTTCTGATAAAAACGGGAAAAAAGCTTTCTGTGAATTTGCTTTTTGCTATGATTATTCATCTCACATAGATGAAGCTTTCTTCAGGTTGGAAACTCCCTCGTGGATGGATCTAGGAAGAGATATTTGGGATCACATTCTGGCCTATACTGAAACAGGAAATATAGTCAGATCAAAACGGGAGAGAAGCTTTCTGAGAAACTGCTTGGCGACATGTACATTCCACTCAGGGGGCTATAACTTTCTTCTCATAAGGTGCAATTTGAACAGTATTTCTGTAAAACCAAAAGAGTGATATTCAGAGCATATTGAAGACTATGGCAAAGTTGAGATGTCCAGTAAAAAACAGAAAGAAGCACTCGAAGAAACTGCTCTCTGACATGTCCATTTCTACACAGGGTTAAATCTTACTCTACATTTCCCAGTTTGAAAGTCGGTTTTGAGGGTTCTGCGAAGGGTTAGTAAGGGGCAATCGGAGGCCTGTTTCGACCAAGGAAATGTCTTCCATCGAATATTTGAGAGAAGCTTTCTGCGCAACTCTTTTGTCATGTTTGTGCTCATCTCGTGGAGTTAAATCATTCATTGGATTGAGGAGCTTGAAGTCACTGTTTCTGTGGAATCTGAGAAAGGACATTTGGAAATGCTCTTTAGAATATCCTGAAAAAGAGGGGCGGAGCAAGATGGCCGAATAGGAACAGCTGCAGTCTCCAACTCCCAGCGAGAAGGACACAGAAGACCGGTGATTTCTGCATTTTGAACTGAGGTACTGGGGTCATCTCACTAGTGAGTGCCGGAC
>NW_012120121.1:101151-104902 GCF_000951035.1 Colobus angolensis palliatus | reverse complement strand
AGAATATCCTGAAAAAGAAATAACCTCAGAGATAAAGCAAAAGGAAGCTTTCTGTTAAACTGCTCTGTGTCACGTGAATTACACTCACACGATTAAGTTTCTCTTTTAATGAGCAGTATCATAATGCTGTTTCTGTTTAGTCTGTGAAGGGATATTCAGGAGCGCTCTGAGGCTTATGTTGAGAAAGGAAACCTCTTAAGATAGAACTGGAGAGATGCTTTCTGAGGAGCTGCTTTGTGACGTGTGCATTCCACTCACAGAATGACATGTGCGTTGCACTCACCTTCCTTCTCCTAGAGGATTCCGGAATCCCTTTTCGAGAAAAAGCTACCAAGAGACATTCGGGAGTATACGGATGGCTATGGTGAAAAAGGAAATATTCTCAGACAAAATCTGCAAAGAAGATTTCTGTGAAGCTGCTTTGTTTTAGATATTTTTATTCATCTCCCATAGTTAAAACTGTTCATTTATTACGCGGTTTGAAAACTCTGTCATGCATGGATCCAGGAAGGGACATTCGGGAGCACATTCAGGCCTATGGTGAAAGAGGAAATACCTTCATATAAAAAGTGGATAGAAGCTTTCAGAGAAGACACTTTGTCATGTACGCATTCCACTCAGGGAGTTATACCTCTTTTCTCACAAGGCAGTGTTTGAACACTCTTCCTGTGAAACTGAAAAGGTGATATTTCACAGCGCATTGGTGAATAGTGATATATACAGAAATAAAATCGAGGAAGAAGCGTTGCAAGAATCTGCTCTCTGATATGGGCATTGACTTCAGAGAGTTAATGCTTACTCTATGTTGCCCAGTTTCAAAACTCTGTCTTTGGAGGATCTGTGAAGAGATATTTAGTGACCCCCGGAGGCTTATGGTGAGCAAGGACATGTCTTCCAATGAAACCTGCAGAGAAACATTCTGAGCAACTGCTTTGTGATGTGCGTATTCGTCTCATAGATTTAAACCATTCTTTGGATTGAACAGCTTGACATCACTGTTTTTGTGGATTCTGAAGAAGGACATTTGGGAACGACACTTAGAACATGGAAAAAGAAATATCCTCAGGTAAAATCCAGATGGAAGCTTTGTGTGAAACAGCTCTGTGTCATCTTAATGGCTCTCGCTCAGCTAAGCCTCTCTTTTCATTGAACAGTTTTCTAACCCAGGGTATGCTTAGCATGTGACAAAATATTCGGAAGCACTTTGAGGCTTACCGTGGAAAAGGAAATATGTTCAGACCAATACTGGAGAGAAGCTTTCCGAGGAACTGCCTTGTGATGTGTGCATTCTACTCACAGTGTTACACACCTCTTCTCATACAGCATCAGGGAAACCCTTTTGGAGAAACAGGTACCAAGTGATATTCGGCAGCATGTTGATACCAATGGTGAAAAGGGAAATAGCCTCGGACTAAAACTAGAAAAAGCTTTCTAGAAAACTACTCTGTGATATGTGTAATCATCTCACATAGATAATGCTTTCTTTACATTACATAGCTTGGAAACTGTCATGGACGGATCCATGAAGGGATATTCCAGAGCACTTTGAGGACTATGATGAATAACGGAATATCTTCAAATAAAAACTGGAAAGAATCTTTCTATGAGTCTGCTTTTTGCTATGTTTGTTCAACACACATGAATTAAGCTTTCTTTATATTACAAAGCTTGGAAACTCCCTCGTGGTTGGATCTGCGAAGAGATATTTGGGATCACATTCAGGACTATGGTGAAATAGGAAATAGAGACACATAAAAACTGGAGAGAATCTTTCAGAGAAACTGCTTGGTGACGTGTGCATTCCACTCAGGGAGTTGTAGCTTTCTTCTCATAAGGCACAATTTGAACACTGTTCCTGGAAAACCAAAAGAGAGGTATTCGAAGTGTATTGAAGAGTATGGTAAAGGTGAAATGTCGTCCAATAAAAAACAGAAAGAAGCACTCGAAGAAACTGCTCTCTGACATGTCCATTCTTTTCACAGGGTTAAAGCATACTCTGCATTTCCAATTTGAAAGTCAGTCTTTGAGGTTTCTGCGAGGTATAGTAAGTGGCAAGTGGAGGCCTGTGTCAAGTAAGGAAATTGTTTCCATCGAAAATTGGAGAGAAGCTTTATGCGCAACAGTTTTGTGAAGTTTGTGATCATCTCATAGAGTTAAATCATGCTTTGGATTAAGTAGTTTGAAATGCCTGTTTCTGTGGAATCTGAGAAACGTCATTTGGAAATGCCCTTTAGAATATCGTGAAAAAGAAATAACCTCAGAGAGAAACCAGAAGGAAGCTTTCTGTGAAACTGCTCTTTCACGTGAATTCTGCTCACAGAGTTACGCTTCTGTTTTCATTGAGCAGCGTCATAACACTGTTTTTGTTTACCCTGCAAAGAGATATTCAGGAGCGCTTTGATGCTTACGGTGAGAAAGGACACGTCTCCAGATAGAAACTGGAGAGAAGCTTTCTGAGCAGCTGCTTTGTGACATGTGCATTTCACTCACAGAATTCCACTCACAGAATAACGTGTGCATTCCACTCACAGAATGACGTGTGCATTCCACTCACCTTTCTTCTCCTAGAGGATTCCGGAATCTCTTTTGGAGAAAAAGCTACCAAGAGACATTCAGGAGTATAGGGATGGCTATGGTGAAAAAGGAAATATCCTCAGACAAAAAATGGAAAGAAGATTTCTGTGAAACTGCTTTGTGTTAGATGTATTTATTCATCTCGCATAGTTTAAACTTTCCTTATATTACTCAGTTTGGAAACTCTGTCATGCACGGATCGAAGAAGGGACATTCAGGAGCACATTCAGGCCTATGGTGAAAGAGGAGATATTTTCAGATAAAAAGTGGATAGAAGCTTTCTGAGAAACGACTTTTTGATGTATGCATTCCACTCAGGTAGTTATACCTCTCTTCTCACAAGGCACTGTTTGAACACTGTTCCTTTGAAATCAACAAATTGACATTTCGGAGCACATTCAGCACTATGACAAATAGTGAAATATACTGAAACAAAAACGAAGAAGAAGCGTTCCAGAAATCTGCGCTCTGATATGTGCATTCCCTTCACAGAGTTAATGCTTACTCTATGTTGACCAGTTTCGAAACTCTATATTTGAAATATCTGTGAAGGGATATTTAGTGACACCCAGAGGATGTGGTGAGCAAGGAAAAGTCTTCCAATGAAACCTGTAGAGAAACTTTCTGAGCAACTGCTTTGTGATATGTGTATTCATTTCATAGAGTTAACCCATTCTTTTCATTGAACAGCTTGAAATCACTGTTCTTGTGAAATCTGAGGAAGGATATTTGGGAACAATACCTAGAATATAGAGAAAGAAGTATCCTCAGGTAAAATCCAAAAGGTAACTTTCGGTGAATCTGCTCTGTGTTGTCATCAGATCCTATTCTGCTCCCCTTCGGGTGATAATGAATGGGCTGGACACATCAACTGAGGAAGGCAGGGACTCACTGCAGACCAGAATGATGGCATGGGCCACAGGGTGTGGTATCAGCTGAAAGGTCACGGACCCGTGAGCCCTCTGCTTCCTTCCTTTGAAAGAGCAGTGGGCTGCCCTGATGACAAAGGGCCTGGGGTTCCTGCAAACTGGTCCCGTTTTCCAGTGCAAGTGTAAAGAGCTCCAGGGGCATTTCCAAGCCGGCGCCAATGTGACCACACATGACACCGGCGCACCCTAGAGCAGATGGTGTGAACGTGTGCCACCGAGGGCATATGGGGCGATGGTGAAAGAATCTA
>NW_012120121.1:99644-100933 GCF_000951035.1 Colobus angolensis palliatus | reverse complement strand
GGCTGGGATGCGGCGCTGCTTACTCCGGACTCCGCCTGTGCCTTTGACATCCTGGGCAGCTCTTTGCTGCGACTCCTGGCATGCGGAGACAGTCCTGGCGACCACCTGGAGAGATCAGGCTGCAGCCTCGGAGACCCGCTACCCAAGCACTGCCATGGAGTGCTGCTGTTTGCCAGGCCTCAGGGCGTGGTTTCCCTGACAACCATGGGAACCACTGTGCTGCGAGCACCCGCTCGTCACTCGCGAATGCGCACTGGCTGGGCCGACCCGCACTCCCTGGCCGGCAGTCAGGCTGCGTCCCCTTTAAAGGATGACGGATGCCGCTGGGCACCAGGGGCTCTCCTGCTGCAGCCTTGACAGCGGATGCATCCGGGGTCTGGGAGGGGGCTGCGTGGGAGAGGCGGCCGCGAGGGGCATGCCAGGATCAAACACCCAGGGGTCCCTTCTTCAGGACCTCCTTGAGCCGATTTCCACCGGGGGAGGATGAACTTCATGGCGCCTGCTGGGGTCATCTCACGACCCCCCATGAGATCCTATTCAGGACCCCTTCGGGTGAGAATGG
This sequence comes from Colobus angolensis palliatus, assembly GCF_000951035.1. Classification (NCBI taxonomy): domain Eukaryota; kingdom Metazoa; phylum Chordata; class Mammalia; order Primates; family Cercopithecidae; genus Colobus; species Colobus angolensis. The sequence goes on along the minus strand of NW_012120121.1, from coordinate 100,371 downwards.
ATGGGCTGGGCACAACTACTGAGGCAGGCAGGGCCTCGCTGCAACCCAGAATGATGGCATGGGCCGCAGGGCGTGGTGTCAGCTGAAAGGTCACTGACCCGTGAGCCCTCTGCCTCCTTCCTTTGAAAGAGCAGTGGGCTGCCCTGATGACAAAGGGCCTGGGGCTCCTGCAAGCTGATCCCGCTTTCCAGCGCAAGTGTAAAGAGGTCCAGGGGCTTTTCCCAAATGGCGCCAATATGACCACACATGGCACCAGCGCACCCTAGAGCAGATGGTATGAACGTGTACAACCGAGGGCATATGGGGCGATGGTAAAAGAATCTAAGGGGTCCATGCATGTACCCTGTAGAAGCGTTGCACAGGTGACCTTTCCATGAAAGCCAGGGAAAATCAAAGAACTCCTGGCATGTAGTGGCCGGTCAAAATTTCAGGGAGTCAGTCCAGTCAGGAACAGAGGAGAGTCTCATTGAAAGCGTCAGGACGGACCTGAGGCTGGGATGCGGCGCTGCTTCCTCCGGACTCCGCCTGTACCTTCAACATCCTGGGCAGCTCTTTGCCGCGACTCCTGGCATGCGGAGACAGTCCTGTCGGCCCCGTGGAGAGATCAGGCTGGAGCCTCGGAGCCCCGCCATCCAAGAACTGCCACGGAGGGCTGCTGTTTGCCAGGCCTCAGGGCGTGGTTTCCCTGACAACCGTGGGAACCACTGTGACGCGAGCACCCGCTCGC
>NW_012120121.1:99328-99594 GCF_000951035.1 Colobus angolensis palliatus | reverse complement strand
GACTCCTGGCATGCGGAGACAGTCCTGTCGACCCCATGGAGAGATCAGGCTGGAGCCTCGCAGCCCCGCCACCCAAGCACTGCCACGGAGGGCTGCTGTTTGCCAGGCCTCAGGGCGTGATTTCCCTGACAACCATGGGAACCACTGTGCTGCGAGCACCCGCTTGCCACTCGCGAATGCGCATTGGGTGGGCCGCCCGGCACTCCCTGGCCGGCAGTCAGGCTGCGTCCCCTTTAAACGACGACGGTGGCCGCTGGGCGCCAGGG
>NW_012120121.1:98020-98510 GCF_000951035.1 Colobus angolensis palliatus | reverse complement strand
GCGCTGCTTACTCCGGACTCCGCCTGTGCCTTTGACATCCTGGGCAGCTCTTTGCTGCGACTCCTGGCATGCGGAGACAGTCCCCTCGACCTCCTAGAGAGATCAGGCTGGAGCCTCGGAGCCCCGCCACCCAAGCACTGCCACGGAGGGCTGCTGTTTGCCAGGTCTCAGGGCGTGGTCTAACTGACAACCATGGGAACCTCTGTGCTGCGAGCAGCCGCTCGCCGCTCGTGAATGCGCACTGGCTGGGCCGCCCCGCACTCCCTGGCCGGCAGTCAGGCTGCGTCCCCTTTAATCGACGACGGTGGCCGCTGGGCGCCAGGGACTCTCCTCCTGCAGCCTTGACAGCGGATGCTTCTGGGGTCCAGGAGGGTGCCGCATGGGAGAGGCGGCCGCGAGGGCCATGCCAATATCCAACACCCAGGGGTCCCTTCTTCAGGACCTCCTTGAGCCGATTTCTACCGGGGGAAGGTGAACTTCACGGTGCCTG
>NW_012120121.1:97459-97791 GCF_000951035.1 Colobus angolensis palliatus | reverse complement strand
TTTCCCTGACAACCGTGGGAACCACTGTGACGCGAGCACCCGCTCGCCACTCGCGCATGCGCCCTGGCTGGGCCGCACCGGGCTCCCTGGCCGGGGGTCAGGCTGCGTCCCCTTTAAACAACGACGGTGGGGGCTGGGCACCATGTGCTCTCCTGCTGCAGCCTTGACAGCTTCTGCATCCGGGGTCCAGGAGGTTTCGCGTGGGAGAGGCGGCTGCGGGCGGCGTGCCAGGATCAAACACCCAGGGGTCCCGTCTTCAGGACTTCCCTGAGCTGATTCCCACCGGGGGAGGGTGAACTTCAGGGCGCCTGCTGGGGTCATCTCACGACCCC
>NW_012120121.1:94559-94919 GCF_000951035.1 Colobus angolensis palliatus | reverse complement strand
ACGGATGCCGCTGGGCGCCAGGGGCTCTCCTGCTGCAGCCTTGACAGCGGATGCATCCGGGGTCCGGGAGGGGGCCGCGTGGGAGAGGCGGCCGCAAGGGGCATGCCAGGATCAAACACCCAGGGGTCCCTTCTTCAGGACCTCCTTGAGCCGATTTCCACCGGGGGAGGATGAACTTCATGGCACCTGCTGGGGTCATCTCACGACCCCCCATGAGATCCTATTCAGGACCCCTTCGGGGGAGAATGGATGGTCTGGGCACAAGTACTGAGGCAGGCAGGGCCTCGCTGCAACCCAGAATGATGGCATGGGCCGCAGGGCGTGGTGTCAGCTGAAAGGTCACTGACCCGTGAGCCCTCT
>NW_012120121.1:76391-94019 GCF_000951035.1 Colobus angolensis palliatus | reverse complement strand
TGCCGCTGGGCGCCAGGGGCTCTCCTGCTGCAGCCTTGACAGCGGATGCATCCGGGGTCCGGGAGGGGGCCGCGTGGGAGAGGCGGCCGCGAGGGGCATGCCAGGATCAAACACCCAGGGGTGCCTTCTTCAGGACCTCCTTGAGCCGATTTCCACCGGGGGAGGATGAACTTCACAGCACCTGATGGGTCATCTCACGACCCCCCATCAGATCCTATTCTGGACCCCTTCGGCTGAGAATGGATGGGTTGGGCACATCTACTGGGGCAGGCCTGGCCTCGCTGCAGCCCAGAATGATGGCATGGGCCGCAGGGCGTGGTGTCAGCTGAAAGGTTACTGACCTGTGAGCCCTCTGCCTCCTTCATTTGGAAGAGCAGTGGGATGCCCGGATGACAAAGGGCCTGCGGCTACTGCAAGCTGATCCCGCTTTCCAGCACAAGTGTTAAGAGGTCCAGGGGCTTTTCCGAGCCAGCGCCAATGTGACCACACATGGCACCAGTGCACCCTAGAGCAGATGGTGTGATCGTGTGCCACCGAGGGCATATGGGGCGATGGTGAAAGAATCTATGGAGTCCAGGCATGTACCCTGTAGATGCGTTGCACAGGTGACCTTTCCATGAAAGCCAGGGAAAATCAAAGAACACCTGGCATGTAGTGGCCTGTCAAAAGTTTCAGAGAGTCAGTCCTGTCAGATACAGAGGAGAGTCTCATTCTCAGCGTCTGGACGTGCCTGAGGCTGGGATGCGGCGCTGCTTCCTCCTGACTCCTCCTCTGCCTTCAACATCCTGGGCAGCTCTTTGCCGCGACTCCTGGCATGCGGAGACCGTCCTGTCGACCACATGGAGAGATCAGGCTGGAGCCTCGGAGCCCCACCACTCAAGCACTGCCTCGGATGTCTGCTGTTTCCCAGGCCTCAGGGCGTGGTTTCCCTGACAACCATGGGAACCACTGTGACGCGAGCACCCGCTTGCCACTCGCGCACGCACATTGGCTGGGCCGCCCCGCGCTCCCTTTCTGGCAGTCAGGCTGCGTCCCCTTTAAAGTACGACGCTGGCCGTTGGACGCCAGGGGCTCTCCTGCTGCAGCCTTGACAGCGGCTGCATCCAGGGACCTGGAGGGGGCCGCGAGAGTGAGGCGGCCGCGGGCGACATGCCAGTATCAAACACCCAAGGGTCCCTTCTTCAGGACCTCCACGAGCCGATTTCCACGGGGTGAGGGTGAACTTCACGGCGCCTGCAGGGGTCATCTCACGACCGCCCATCAGATCCTATTCTGGAGCCTTTCGGGTGAGAATGGATGGGCTGGGCACAGCTACTGAGGCAAGCAGGGCCTCGCTGCAGCCCAGAATGATGGCATGGGCCGCAGGGCGTGGTGTCAGCTGAAAGGTCACTGACCCGTGAGCCCTCTGTCTCCTTCCTTTGAAAGAGCAGTGGGCTGCCCTGATGACAAAGAGCCTGGGGCTCCTGCAAGCTGATCCCGCTTTCCAGCGCAAGTGTAAAGAGGTCCAGGGGCTTTTCCGAGCCGGCACCAATGTGACCACACATGGCACCGGCGCACCCTAGAGCAGATGGTGTGAACGTGCGCCACCGAGGGCATATGGGACGATGGTGAAAGAATTTATGGAGTCCATGCATGTACCATGTAGAAGTGTTGCACAAGTGACCTTTCCATGAAAGCCAGGGAAAATCAAAGAACACCTGGCATGTAGTGGCCGGTCAAAAGTTTCAGGGAGTCAGTCCAGTCAGGAACAGAGGAGAGTCTCATTCTCAGCATCCAGACCGGCCTGAGGCTGGGATGCAATGCCGCGTCCTACGGACTCCGCCTGTGCCTTCAACATCCTGGGCAGCTCTTTGCCGCGACTCCTGGCATGCGGAGACAGTCCCGTCGACCCCCTGGAGAGATCAGGCTGGAGCCTCGCAGACCCGCTACCCAAGTACTGCCACGGAGGGCTGCTCTTTGCCAGGCCTCAGGGCGTGGTTTCCCAAAAACCATGGAAACCACTGTGACGCGAGTACCCGCTCGCCATCGCGCATGCGCGTTGGCTGGGGCCGCCCCGTGCTCCCTGGCCGGCAGTCAGACTGCGTCCCCTTTAAAGGATGATGGTTGCCGCTGGGCGCCAGGGGCTCTCCTGCTGCAGCCTTGACAGCGGCTGCATCCGGGGTCCAGGACGGGGCCACGTGGGAGAGGTGGCCACGGGCGGCATGCCAGGATCAAACACCCAGGGGTCCCTTGTTCAGGAGCTCCTTGAGCCCGTTTCCACCGGGGGAGGGTGAACTTCACGGCGCCCGCTGGGGTCATCTCATGACCCCCCTTCAGATCCTATTCTGGACCCCTTCGGGTAAGAATGGATGGGCTGGGCACATCTACTGAGGCAGGCAGGGCCTCGCTGCAGCCCAGAATAATGGCATGGCCTGCAGGGCGTGGTGTCAGCTGAAAGCTCACTAACCCGTGAGCCCTCTGCCTCCTTCCTTTGAAAGAGCAGTGGGCTGCCCTGATGACAAAGGGCCTGGGGCTCCTGCAAGCTGATCCCGCTTTCCAGTGCAAGTGTAAAGAGGTCCAGGGGTTTTCCGAGTCAGTGCCAATGTGACCACACATGGCACCGGCGCATGCTAGAGTAGATGGTGTGAACGTGTGCCACCGAGGGCATATGGGTCAATGGTTAAAGAATCTATGGGGTCCATGCATGTACCCTGTAGAAGCGTTGCACAGGTGTCCTTTCCATGAAGAGCCAGGGAAAAACAAAGAACACCTGGCATGTAGTGGCCGGTCGAAAGTTTCAGGGAGTCAGTCCAGTCAGGAAGAGAGGAGAGTCTCATTCTCAGCGTCTGGGAGGGCCTGAGGCTGGGATGCGGCACTGCTTCCTCTGGACACCGCCTGTGCCTTCAACATCCTGGGCAGCTCTTTGCCGCGACTCCTGGCATGTGCAGACAGTCCTGTCGACCCCGTGGAGAGATGAGGCTGGAGCCTCGGTGCCCCGCCACCCAAGAACTGCCACGGAGGTGTGCTGTTTGCCAGGCCTCAGGGCGTGGTTTCCCTGACAACCGTGGGAACCACTGTGACGCGAACACCCGCTCGCCACTCGTGCATGCGCAACGGCTGGGCCGCCTAGCGCTCCCTGGCCGGCAGTCAGGCTGCATCCCCTTTAAACAACGACGGTGGCGGCTGGGCACTGGGGGCTCTGCTGCTGCAGCCTTAACACCTTCTGCATCTGGGATCCAGGAGGGGTCGCGTGGGAGAGGTGGCTGCGGACAGCGTGACAGGATCAAACACCCATGGGTCCCTTCTTCAGGACCTCCTTGAGCCGATTTCCACAGGGGGTGGGGGAACTTCACGGCGCCTGCTGGGGTCATCTCACGACCCCCCATCAGATCCTATTCTGGACCGCTTCGTGTGAGAATGGATGGGCAGGGCACATCTACTGAGGCAGGCAGGGCCTCGCTGCAGCCAACAATGATCACATGGGCCCCAGGGCGTGGTGTCAGCTGAAAGTTCACTGACCCGTGATCATTCTGCCAACCTCCTTTAAAAGAGCAGTGGGCTGCCCTGATGACAAAGGGCCTGGGGCTCCTGCAAGCTGATCCCGCTTTCCAGTGCACATGTAGAGAGGTCCAGGGAGGATTTTGAGCCGGCGGCAATGTGACCACACATGGCACTGGTGCACCCTAAACTGGAAGGTGTGAACGTGTGCCACTGAGGGCATATGGGGCGATGGAGAAAGAATTTACAGAGTCCAGACATGTACCCTGTGGAAGCATTGCACAGGTGACCTTTCCATGAAAGCCAGGGAAAATCAAACAACACCTGGCATGTAGTGGCCGGTCAGAGTTTGACGGAGTCAGTCCAGTCAGGAAGAGAGGAGAGTCTCATTCTCAGCGTCCGGACGGGCCTGAACCTGGGATGCGGCGCCGCTTCCTCCAGACTCCGCCTGTGCCTTCAACATCCTGGGCAGCTCTTTGCCACGACTCCTGGCATGTGGAGACAGTCCTGTCGATCCCGTGGAGAGATCAGGCTGGAGCCTCGGAGCCCCGCTACCCAAGCAGTGCCATGGAGGGCTGCTGTTTGCCAGGCCTCAGGTCGTGGTTTCCCTGACAACCATGGGAACCACTGTGACGCGAGCACCCACTCGCCACTTGCACATGTGCACTGGCTGGGCCGCGCCGCGCTCCCTGTCCGGCAGTCAGGTTGCGTCCCCTTTAAACAACGACGGTGGTGGCTGGGCGCCCGGGGCTCTCCTGCTGCAGCCTTGACAGCTTCTGCATCCGTGGTCCAGGAGGGTTCGCGTGGGAGAAGCGGCTATGGCGACATGCCAGGGTCAAGCACCCAGGGGTCCCGTCTTCAGCACTTCCTTGAGCTGATTCCCACCGGGGGAGGGTGAACTTCAGGGCGCCCACTGGGGACATCTCACGACCCCCTATCAGATCCTATTCTGGACCCCTTCGGGTGAGAATGGATAGGCTGGGCACATCTACTGAGGCTGGCAGGGCCTCGCTGCAGCCTAGAATGTTCACATGGGCCCCAAGGCGGGTTGTCAGCTGAAAATTCACAGACCCGTGAGCACTCCGCCAACCTCCTATAAAAGAGCATGCAGAGACATTCCTGTCGACCCCTTGGAGAGATCAGGCTGGAGCCTCGGAGCCCCACCACCCAAGCAATGCCACGGAGGGCTGCTGTTTGCCAGGCCTCAGGGCGTGGTTTCCCTGACAACCATGGGAACCACTGTGACGCGAGCACCCGCTCGCCACTCGCGCATGCGCACTGGCTGGGCTGCGCCGCGCTCCCTGACCGGCAGTCAGGCTGCGTCCCCTTTAAACAACGACGGTGGGGGCCCGAGCGAGGGGCTCTCCTGATGCAGCCTTGAGAGCTTCTGCATCCGCGTTCCAGGAGGGGTCGCGTGGTAGAGGCGGCTGCGGGCGGCGTGCCAGGATCAAACACCCAGGAGTCCCGTCTTGAGGACTTCCTTGAGCTGATTCCCACCAGGGGAGGGTGAACTTCAGGGCACCTGCTGGGGTCATCTCACGACCCCCCATCAGATCCTATTGTGAACCACTTCAGGTGAGAATGGATGGGGTGGGCACATCTACTGAGGCAGGCAGGGCCTCGCTGCAGCCCAGAATGTTGGCATGGGCCGCAGTGCATGGTGACAGCTGAAAGCTCACTGACCCGTGGGCCCTCTACCTCCTTCCTTTGAAAGAGCAGTGGGCTGCCCTGATGACAAAGGGCCTGGGGCTCCTGCAAGCGGATCCCGCTCTCCAGCACAAGTGTAAAGAGGTCCAGGGGCTTTTCCAAGCCGGTGCCAATGTGATCACACATGGCAACGGCGCACCCTAGAGCAGATGGTGTGAACGTGTTCCACCGAGGGCATATGGGGCGATGGTGAAAGAATCTATGGAGTGCATGCATGTACCCTATAGAAGCGTTGCACAGGTTAGCTTTCCATGAAAGCCAGGGAAAATCAAAGAACACCTGGCATGTAGTGGCTGGTCAAAAGTTTCAGGCAGTCAGTCCAGTCAGGAAGAGAGGAGAGTCTCATTCTCATCGTCTGGACGGGCCTGAGGATGGGATGCGGCGCTGCTTCCTCCAGACTCCGACTGTGCCTTCAACATCCTGGGTAGCTCTTTGCCGTGACTCCTGGCATGTGGAGACAGTCCTGTCGACCCCATTGGGAGATCAGGCTGGAGCCTCGGAGCCCCGCCACCCAAGCACTGCCACGGAGGGCTGCTGTTTGCCAAGCCGCAGGGTATGGTTTCCCTCACAACCATGGGAACCGCTGTGACGCGAGCACCCGCTCGCCACTCGCGCATGCGCACTGGCTGGGCCGCCCCCTGCTCGCTGGCCGGCAGTCAGGCTGCGTCCCCTTTAAACAACGACGGTGGCGGCTGGGCGCCACGGTCTCTCCTCCTGCAGCCTTGACAGCTTCTGCATCCGGGGTCCAGGAGAGGTCGCGTGGGAGAGGCGGATGTGGGCAGCGTGCCAGCATCAAACACCCAGGGGTCCCATCTTCAGGACTTCCTTGAGCTGATTCCCACCGGGGGAGGGTGAACTTCAGGGCGCCTGCTGGGGTCATCTCACGACCCCCCATCAGATCCTATTCTGGACCGCTTCGAGTGAGAATAGAAGGGCTGGGCACATCTACAGAGGCAGGCAGGGCCGCGCTGCACCAAGAATCATCACATGGGCCCCAAGGCGTGGTGTCAGCTGAAAGTACAATGACCCATGAGCACTCTGTCAACCTCCTTTAAAAGAAGAGTGGGCTGCCCTGATGACAAAGGGCCTGGGGCTCCTGCAAGCTCATCCCGCATTCCAGCGCACATGTAAAGAGGTCCAGGGACGATTTCAAGCCGGCGGCAATGTGACCACACATGGCACTGGCGCACCCTAAAGCAGAAGGTGTGAACGTGTGCCACAGAGGGCATATGGGGCAATGGAGAAAGAATTTACACAGTCCAGACATGTACCCTGTGGAAGCGTTGCGCAGGTGACATTTCCATCAATGCCAGGGAAAATCAAACAACCTCTGCCATTTAGTGGACGGTCAAAAGTTTCAGGGAGTCAGTCCAGTCAGGTAGAGAGGAGAGTCTCATTCTCAGCGTCCGGACCGGCCTGAGGCTGGGATGCGACGCTGCTTCCTACGGACTACGCCTGTGCCTTCAACATCCCTGGCAGCTCTTTGCCGTGACTCTTGGCATGCGGAGAGAGTCCCGTCGACCCCCTGGAGAGATCAGGCTGGAGCCTCGGAGACCCGCTACTCAACACTGCCACGGAGGGCTGCTGTTTGCCAGGCCTCAGGGCGTGGTTTGCCTGACAACCATGGGAACCACTGTGACGCGAGCACCCACTCGCCACTCGCGCATGCACATTGGCTGGGCCACCCCGCGCTCCCTGGCCAGCAGTCAGGCTGCGTCCCCTTTAAAGGAAGACGGTGGCTGCTGGGCGCCAGGTCCTCTCCTGCTGCATCCTTTACAGCGGCTGCATCCGGAGTCCAGGAGGGGGCCGCGTGGAAGAGGTGGCCGCAGGCGGCATGCCAGGATCAAACACCCAGGGGTCCCTTCTTCAGGACCTCCTTGAGCCGATTTCCACTGGGGGAGGGTGAACTTCACGGCGTCTGCTGAGCTCATCTCACGACCCCCCATCAGATCCTATTCTGGACCCCTTCGTTTGAGAATGGATGGGCTGGGCACATCTACTGGGGCAGGTAGGGCCTCGCTGCAGCCCAGAATGATGGCATGGGCCACAGGGCGTGGTGTCAGCTGAAAGGTCACTGACCCGTGAGCCCTCTGCCTCCTTCCTTTGAAAGAGCAGTGGGCTGCCCTGATGACAAAGGGCCTGGGTCTCCTGCAACATGGTCCCGTTTTCCAGCGCAAATGTAAAGAGGTCCAGGGACTTTTCCGAGCCGGCGCCAATGTGACCACACATGGCACTGGCACACCCTAGAGCAGATGGTGTGAACGTGTGCCACTGAGGGCATATGGGGTGATGGTGAAAGAATCTATGGAGTCCATGCATGTATCCTGTAGACGCATTGCACAGGTGACCTTTCCATGAAAGCCAGGGAAAATTAAAGAACACCTGGCATGTAGTGGCCAGTCAAAACTTTCAGGGAGTCAGTCCAGTCAGGAACAAAGGAGAGTCTCATCTCAGCGTCTGGATGGGCCTGAGGCTGGGATGCGGCGCTGCTTCTTCCGGACTCCGCCTGTGCCTTCAACATCCTGGGCAGCTCTTTGCCGTGACTCCTGGCATGCGGAGACAGTCCGGTCGACCCCCTGGAGAGATCAGGCTGGAGCCTCGGAGCCCCGCCACCAAAACACTGCCACGGAGGACTGCTGTTCGGAGGCCTCAGGGCGTGGTTTCCCTGACAACCGTGGGAACCACTGTAACGTGAGCACCCGCTCGCCACTCGCGCATGTGCTCTGGGTGGGCTGCCCCTTGCTCGCTGGCCAGCATTCAGACTGCGTCCCCTTTAAACAACGACGGTGGCGGCTGGGTACCAGGGACTCTCCTGCTGCAGCCTTGACAGCGGATGCATCCGGGGTCCAGGAGGGATCACGTGGGACAGGCGGCTGTGGGTGGCGTACCAGCAACAAACACCCAGGTGTCCCGTCTTCAGGACTTCCTTGAGCTGATTCCCACCGGGGGAGGGTGAACTTCAGGGCGCCTGCTGGGGTCATCTCACGACCCCCCATCAGATCCTATTCTGGACCCCTGAGGGTGAGAATGGATGGGCTGGGCACATCTATTTAGGAAGGCAGGGCCGCGCTGCAGCTTAGAATGATGGCATGGGCCTCAGGGCGTGGTGTCAGCTGAAACGTCACTGACCCGTGATTCCTCTGCCTCCTTCCTTTGAAAGACAAGTTGGCGGCCCTGATGACAAGGGGCCTGGGGCTCCTGCAAGCTGATCCTGCTATCCAGCGCAAGAGTAAAGAGTTCCAAGGGCTTTTCCGAGCCGGCGCCAATGTGACCACACATGGCACCGGCGCACCCTAGAGCAGATGGTGTGAACTTGTGCCACCGAGGGCATATGGGGCGACGGTGAAAGAATCTATGGGGTCCATGCATGTACCCTCTAGAAGCGTTGCACAGGTGACCTTTCCATGAAAGCCAGGGAAAATCAAAGAACACCTGGCATGTAGTGGCCGGTCAAAATTTCAGGGAGTCAGTCCAGTCAGGAACAGCGGAGAGTCTCATTCTCAGCGTCTGGACGGGCCTGAAGCAGGGATGCGGCGCTGCTTCCTCCGGACTCCGCCTGTGCCTTCAACATCCTTGGCAACACTTTCCCGCGACTCCTGGCATGCAGAGACAGTCCTGTCGACCCCGTGGGAGATCAGGCTGGATCCTCCAAGACCCGCCACTCAAGCACTCCCACGGAGGGCTACTGTTTGCCAGGCCTTATGGCATGGTTTCCCTGACAACCGTGGGAATGACTGTGACGCGAGCACCCGCACACCACTCACGCAGGCGCACTGGCTGGGCTGCCCCGTGTTCCCCGGCCGGCAGTCAGGCTGCGTCCCCTTTAAACAACGACTGTGGCGGCTGGGCGCCAGGGGCTCTCCTGCTGCAGCCTTGACACCTTCGGCATCCAGGGTCCCGGAGGGGTCGCGTGGGAGAGGAGGCTGCGGGCGGCGTGCCAGGATCAAACACCCAGGGGTCCCGTCTTCAGGACCTCCTTGAGCTGATTCCCACCGTGGGAGGGTGAACTTCAGGGCGCCTGACGGGGTCATCTCACGGCCACCCATCAGATCCTATTCTGGACCCCTTCGGGTGAGATTGGATGGGCTGCACACATCTACTGAGGGAGGCAGGGCCTCGATGCAGCCAAGAATGATCACATGGGCCCCAAAGCACGGTGTCAGCTGAAAGTTCACTGACCCGTGCGCACTCTGCCAACCTCCTCTAAAAGAGCAGTGGGCTGCCCTGATGACAAAGGGCCTGGAGCTCCTGCAAGCTGATCCCGCTTTCCAGCGCAAGTGTAAAGAGGTCCAGGGTCTTTTCCGAGCCGGCGCCAATGTGACCACACATGGCACCGGCGAACCCTAGAGCAGATGGTGTGAACGTGTGCCACCGAGGGCATATGGGGAGATGGTGAAAGAATCTATGGAGTCCATGCTGCATGTACCCTCTAGAAGCGTTGAACAGGTTACCTTTCCATGAAAGCCAGGGAAAATCAAAGAACACCTGGCATGTAGCGGCTGGTCAAGCGTTTCAGTGAGTCAGTCCATTCAGGAACAGAGGAGAGTCTCATTCTCAGCGTCCGGACCGGCCTGAGGCTGGGATGCGATGCTGCTTCCTGCGGACTACACCTGTGCCTTCAACATCCGGGGCAGCTCTTTGCTGCGACTCCTGGCATGCAGAGACAGTCCCGTCGACCCCCTGGAGAGATCAGGCTGGAGCCTCGGAGCCCCGCCACCCAAGCACTGCCACGGAGGGCTGCTGTTTCCCAGGCCTCAGGGCGTGGTATCCCTGACAACCATGGGAACCACTGTGACGCGAGCACTCGCTCGCCACTCGCGTATGCACATTGGCTGGGCCACCCCGTGCTCCCTGGCCGGCAGTCAGGCTGAGTCTCCTTTAAAGGATGACGGTGGCCGCTGGGCGCCAGGGCCTCTCCTGCTGCAGCGTTGAGAGCGGCTGCATCCGGGGTCCAGGAGGGGGCCGCGTGGAAGAGGTGGCCGCGGGCGGCATGCCAGGATCAAACACCCAGGGGTGCCTTCTTCAGGACCTCATTGAGCCGATTTCCACCAGGGGAGGGTGAACTTCACGGCGCCTGCTGTGGTCATCTCACGACCCCACATCAGATCGTATTCTGGACCCATTCGAGTGAGAATGGATGGGCTGGGCACATCTACTGAGGCAGGCAGGGCCTCGCTGCAGCCAAGAATGATGGCATGGGTCACAGGGCGTGGTGTCAGCTGAAAGCTCACCCACCCGCGAGACCTCTGCCTCCTTCCTTTGAAAGACAAGTGGGCTGCCCTGATGACAAAGGGCCTGGGTCTCCTGCAACCTGGTCCTGCTTTCCAGCGCAAGTGTAAAGAGGTCCAGGGACTTTTCCGAGCCGGTGCCAATGTGACCACACATGGCACCTGCGCACCCTAGAGCAGATTGTGCGAACGTGGGCCACGGAGGGCATATGGTGCGATGGTTAAAGAATCAATGGAGTCCATGCATGTACCCTGTAGAAGCGTTGCACAGGTGACCTTTCCATGAAAGCCAGGGAAAATCAAAGAACACCTGGCATGTAGTGGCCGGTCAAAAGTTTCAGGGAGTCAGTCCAGTCAGGAACATTGGAGAGTCTCATTCTCAGCATCCGGACCGGCCTGAGGCTGGGATGCGACGCTGCTTCCTACGGACTCCGCCTGTGCCTTCAACGTCCTGGGCAGGTCTTTGCTGTGACTCCTGGCATGCGGAGACAGTCCCGTCCACCCCCTGGAGAGATCAGGCTGCAGCCTCAGAGACCCGCTTCCCAAGCATTGCCAAGGAGGGCTGCTGTTTGCCAGGCCTCAGGGTGAGGTTTCCCTGACAACCATGGGAACCACTGTGACGCGAGCACCCGGTCGCCACTCCCGCATGCGCATTGGCTGGGCCACCCCGTGCTCTCTGGCTGGCAGTCAGGCTGCATCCCCTTTAAAGAACGACGGTGTGGGCTGGGTGCCAGGGCCTCTCCTGCTGCAGCCTTGACAGCAGCTGCATCCGGGGTCCAGGAGGGTGCCGCGTGGGAGAGGCGGCCGCGGGCGGCATGCCAGGATCAAACACCCAGGGGTCCATTATTCAGGACCTCCTTGAGCCGATTTCCACTATGGGAGTGTGAACTTCACGGCGCCTGCTGGGGTCATCTCACGACCCCGCATCAGATCCTATTCTGGACCCCTTCGGGTGAGAATGGATGGGCTGGGCACATCTACTGAGGCAGGCAGATCCTCGCTGCAGCCCAGAATGATGGCATGGGCCGCAGAACGTGGTGTCAGCTGAAAGCTCACTGACCCCTGAGCCCTCTGCCTCCTTCCTTTGAAAGAGCAGTGGGCTGCCCTGATGACAAAGGGCCTGGGGCTCCTGCAAGCTGATCCCGCTTTCCAGCACAAGTGTAAAGAGGTCCAGGCGCTTTTCTGAGCTGGTGCAAATGTGACCACACATGACACCGGCGCACCCTAGAGCAGATGGTGTGAACGTGTGCCACTGAGGGCATATGGGGCGATGGTGAAAGAATCTATTTAGTCCGTGCATGTACCCTGTAGAAGCGTTGCACAGGTGACCTTTCCATGAAAGCCAGGGAAATTCAAAGAACACCTGGCATGTAGTGGCCGGTCAAAGTTTCAGGGAGTCAGTCCACTCAGGAACAGAGGAGAGTCTCATTCTCAGCGTCTGGACAGGCCTGAGGCTGGGATGCGGCGTGGCTTCCTCCGGACTCCGCCTGTGACTTCAACATCATGGCCAGCTCTTTGCCACGACTCCTGGCATGCAGAGACAGACATGTCGACCACGTGGAGAGATCAGGCTTGAGCCTCGTAGCCCTGCCACCCAAGCACGGCCATGGAGGGCTGCTGTTTGCCAGGCCACAGGGCGTGGTTTCCCTGACAACCGTGGGAACGACTGTGACGCGAGTACCTGCTCCCCACTCACGCATGCGCCCTGGCTGGGCCGCGCCACGCTCCCTGCCTGGCAGTCAGGCTGCATCCCCTTTAAACAACGACAGTGGGTGCTGGGCGCCAGGGGCTCTCCTTCTGCAGCCTTGACAGCTTCTACATCCGGGGTCCAGGAGGGGTCGCGTGGGAGAGGTGGCTGCGGGCGTCGTGCCAGGATGAAACACCCAGCGGTCCCGTCTTCAGGACTTCATTGAGCAGATTCCCACCGGGGGATGGTGAACTTCAGGGCGCCTGCTGCAGTCATCTGACGACCCCCCATCAGATCCTATTCTGGACCGCTTCGGGTGAGAATGGATGGGCTGGGCACATCTACTGAGGCAGGCAGGGCCTCACTGCAGCCAAGAATGTTGACATGGGCCCCAAGGCGTGGTTTCAGCTGAAATTTCACTGACCCGTAAGCACTCTGCCAACCTCCTTTAAAGGAGCAGTGGGCTGCCCTGATGACAAAGGGCTTGGGTCTCCTGCAAGCTGATCCCGCTTTACAGCGCACATGTAAAGAGGTTCAGGGGCGATTTCAGTCGGCGGCAATGTGACCACACATGGCAATGGCGCACCCTAGAGCGGAAGGTGTGAACGTGTGCCACTGAGGGCATATGGGGCGATGGAGAAAGATTTTACAGAGTCCAGACATGTACCCTGTGGAAGTGTTGCACAGGTGACATTTCCATCAATCCCAGGGAAAATCAAACGACCTCTGGCATTTAGTGGCCGGTCAAAAGTTTCAGGGAGTCAGTCCAGTCAGGAACAGAAGAGAGTCTCATTCTCAGCGTCCGGACCGGCCTGAGGCTGGGATGCGATGCTGATTCCTTCGGACTCCGCCTGTGCGTTCAAAATCCTGGGCAGCTCTTTGCCGCGACCCCTGGCATGCGGAGACAGTCCCGTCGACCCCCTGGAGAGATCAGGCTGGAGCCTCGGAGACCCGCTCCCAAAGCACTGCCACGGAGGGCTGCTGTTTGCCAGACCTCAGGGCGTGGTTTCCCTGACAACCATGGGAACCACTGTGACGAGAGCACCCGCTCGCCATTCGCGCATGCGCGTTGGCTGGGCCGCCGCGCTCCCTGGCCGGCAGTCAGGCTGCGTCCGCTTTAAAGGACGACGGTGGCCGCTGGGCGCCAGGGGCTCTCCTGCTGCAACCTTGACAGTGGCTGCATCCGGGGTCCAGCAGGGGGCCCCGTGGGAGAGGCGGCCGTGGGCGGCATGCCAGGATCAAACACCCAGGGGTCCCTTCTTCAGGACCTCCTTGAGCCGATTTCCACCGGGGGCAGTTGAACTTCACAGCGCCTGCTGGGGTCATCTCACGACCCCGCATCACATCCTATTTGGACCCCTTCGGGGGAGAATGGATGGGCTGGGCACATCTACTGAGGCAGGCGGGGCCTCGCTGCAGCCAGGAATGAGGACATGGGCCCCTGGGCGGGGTGTCAGCTGAAAGTTCACTGACCCTTGATCACTCTGCCAACCTCCTTTAAAAGAGCAGTGGGCTGCCCTGATGACAAAGGGCTTGGGTCTCCTGCAAGCTGATCCCGCTTTCCAGCGCACATGTAAAGAGGTTCAGGGACGATTTCGGCCGGCGGCAATGTGACCACACATGGCACTGGCGCTCCCTAGAGCGGAAGGTGTGAACGTGTGCCACTGAGTGCATATGGGGCGATGGAGAAAGAATTTACAGAGTCCAGATGTGTACCCTGTGGAAGCGTTGCACAGGTGACATTTCCATCAATGCCAGGGAAAATCAAACAACCTCTGGCCTTTAGTGGCCGGTCAAAAGTTTCAGTGAGTCAGTCCAGTCAGGAACAGAGGAGAGTCTCATTCTCAGCGTCCAGACCGTCCTGAGGCTGGGATGCGACGGTGCTTCCTCCGTAGTCCGCCTGTGCCTTCAATATCCTGGGCAGCTCATTTCTGCGAATCCTGGCATGTGGAGACAGTCCCGTCGACCCCCTGGAGAGATCATGCTGGAGCCTCGGAGACCCGACACCCAAGCACTGCCATGGAGGGCTGCTGTTTGCCAGGCCTCAGGGCGTGGTTTCCCTGACAACCATGGGAACCACTGTGACGCGATCATCCGCTCGCCCCTCGCGCATGCGCATTGGCTGGGCAGCCCCGCGCTCCCTGGCCGGCAGTCAGGCTGCGTCCCCTTTAAAGGACGATGGTGGCCGCTGGGCGCCAGGGGCTCTCCTGCTGCAGCCTTGGCAGCGGCTGCATCCGGGGTCCAGGAGGGGGCCGCATGGGAGAGGCGGCCGCGGGCGGCATGCCAGGATCAAACACGCAGGGGTCCCTTCTTCAGGACCTCCTTGATTCGATTTCCACCGGGGGAGGGTGAACCTCACGGCGCCTGCTGGGGTCATCTCACGACCCCAATCAGATCCTATTCTGGACCACTTCGGTTGAGAATGGATGGGCTGGGCACATCTACTGAGGCAGGCAGGGCCTCGCTGCAGCCCAGAATGATGTCATGGGCCACAGGGCGTGGTGTCAGCTGAAAGCTCACAGACCCGTGGGCCCTCTGCCTCCTTCCTTTGAAAGAGCAGTGGGCTGCCCTGATGACAAAGGGCCTGGGGCTCCTGCAAGCGGATCTCGCTTTCCAGCGCAAGTGTAAAGAGGTCCAGGGGCTTCTCCATGCCAGTGCCAATGTGACCACCCATGGCACCGGTGCACCCTAGAGCAGATGGTGTGAACGTGTGCCACCGAGGGCATATGGGGCGATGGTGAAAGAATCTATGGAGTCCATGCATGTACCCTGTAATAGCGTTGCACAGGTAACCTTTCCATGAAAGCCAGGGATAATCAAAGAACACCTGGCATGTAGTGGCCGGTCAAATTTTCAGGGAGTCAGTCCAGTCAGGAACAGAGGAGAGTCTCATTCTCAGCGTCCACACGGCCCTGAGGCTGGGATGCGGCGCTGCTTCCTCTGGACTCCGCCTGTGCCTTCAACATCCTGGGCAGATCTTTGCCACGACTCCTGGCATGCGGAGACAGTCCTGACGACCCCGTGGAGAGATCACGCGGGAGCCTCGGAGCCCTGCCAGCCAAGCACTGCCACGGAGGGGAGCTGTATGCCAGGCCTCAGGGCGTGGTTTCCCTGACAACCGTGGGAACCACTGTGACGCGAGCACCCGCTCGCCACTCGCGCATGCGGACCGGCTGGGCCGCCCCGCGCTCCCTGGCCGGCAGTCAGGCTGTGTCTCCTTTATGCAACGACGGTGGAAGCTGGGCGCCAGGTGCTCTCCTGCTGCAGCCTTGACAGCTTCTGCATCCGGGGTCCAGGAGGGTTCGCGTGGGAGAGGCGGCTGCGGGCGGCGTGCCAGGATCAAACACCCAGGGGTCCTGTCTTCAGGACTTCCTTGAGGTGATTCCCACCGGGGGAGGGTGAACTTCAGTGCGCCTGCTGTCGTCATCTCACGACCCCCCATCTGATCTTATTCTGGACCACTTCAGGTGAGAATGGATGGGCTGGGCATATCTACTGAGGCAGGCAGGGCCTCGCTGCAGCCAAGAATTATCACATGGGTCCCAAGGCGTGGTGTCAACTGAAAGTTCCCTGACCCGTGAGCACTCTGCCAACCTCCTTTAAAAGAGCAGTGGGCTGCCCTGATGACAAAGGGCCTGGGGCTCCTGCAAGATGATCCCGCTTTCCAGTGCACATGTAAAGAGGTCCAGGGACGATTTGGAGCCGGTGGCAATGTGACCACACATGGCACTGTCTCACCCTAAAGTGGAAGGTGTGAAGGTGTGCCCCTGAGGGCATATGGAACGATGGAGAAAGAATTTACAGAGTCCAGACATGAACCCGGTGGAAGCGCTGCATAGGTGAAATTTCCATCAATGCCAGGGAAAATCAAACAACCTCTGGCATGTAGTGGACGGTCAAAAGTTTCAGGGCGTCAGTCCATTCAGGAACAGCGGAGAGTCTAATTCTCAGCATCTGGACCGGCCTGAGGCTGGGATGTACGCTGCTTCCTACGGACTTTGCCTGTGCCTTCAACATCCTGGGCAGCTCTTTACAGCGACTCCTGGCATGTGGAGACATTCCCGTCGACCCCCTGGAGAGATCAGGCTGGAGCCCCAGAGACCTGCTTCCCAAGCATTACCAAGGAGGGCTGATGTTTGCCAGGCCTCAGGGCGTGGTTTCCCTGACAACCATGGAAACCACTGTGACACGAGCACCCACTCGCCACTCCCGCATGCGCATTGGCTGGGGCACCCCGCGCTCCCAGGCCAGCAGTCAGGCTGCGTCCCCTTTAAAGAACGATGGTGGAGGCTGGGCGCCAGGGGCTCTCCTGCTGCAGCCTTGACAGCAGCTACATCCGGGGTCCAGGAAGGGGCTGCGTGGGAGAGGCGGCCGCGAGGAGCTTGCCAGGAACAAACACCCAGGGGTCACTTCTCCAGGACCTCCTTGAGCCAATTTCCACCGGGAGAGTGTGAACTTCACGGCGCCTGCTGGGGTCATCTCACGACCCCCCATCAGATCCTATTCTGGACCCATTCGGGTGAGAATGAATGGGCTGGCCAAATCTACTGAGGCAGGCAAGGCCTCGCTGCAGCCCAGAATGATGGCATGGGCCGCAGGTCGTGGTGTCAGCTGAAAGGTCACTGACCCGTGAGCCCTCTGCCTCCTTCCTTTGAAAGAGCAGTGGGCTGCCCTGATGACAAAGGGCCTGGGGCTCCTGCAAGCTGATCCCGCTTTCCAGCGCAAGTGTAAAGAGGTCCAGGGGCTTTTCTGAGCTGGCGCAAATGTGACCACACATGGCACCGGCACACCCTAGAGCAGATGGTGTGAACATGCGCCACCGAGGGCTTATGGGGCGAGGGTGAAAGAATCTATGGAGTCCATGCATGTACCCTGTAGAAGCGTTGCACAGGAGACCTTTCCATGAAAGCCAGGGAAAATCAAAGAACACCTGGCATGTATTGGCCGGTCAAAAGTTTCAGGGAGTCAGTCCAATCAGGAACAGAGGAGAGTCTCATTCTCACCATCTGGCGGGCCTGAGGCTGGGATGCGGCGTGGCTTCCTCCGGACTCCGCCTGTGACTTCAACATCCTGGCCAGCTCTTTGCCGCAACTCCTGGCATGCGGAGACAGTCCTGTCGACCCTGTGGGGAGATCAGGCTGGAGCCTCAGAGCCCCTCCACCCAAGCACTGACACAGAGGGCTGCTGTTTGCCAGGCCTCAGGTCATGGTTTCCCTGACAACCGTGGGAAGCACTGTGACAGGAGCACCCGCTCCCCACTCGCGCATGCGCACTGGCTGGGCCGCCCCGCGCTCCCTGGTCAGCAGTCAGGCTGCGTCCCCTTTAAACAACGACGGTGGGTGCTGGGCGCCAGGGGCTCTCCTGCTGCAACCTTGACAGTGGCTGCATCCGGGTTCCAGGAGGGGTCACGTGGGAGAGACGGCTGCGAACGGCATGCCAGGATCAAACACCCAGGGGTCCCGTCTTCAGGACCTCCTTGAGCTGATTCCCACCGTGGGAGGGTGAACTTCAGGGCGCCTGACGGGGTCA